>NC_069499.1:738749512-739056179 GCF_027579735.1 Bombina bombina | reverse complement strand
GTAATTGTTGACAACTCATTTGCGTGACCTGTGCATTTACAAGGGTGTAGATAGCTATGTAGTTTTTTTGTACTGTCCTTAGAGTGTACTTAAAGGGAAATTAAACCCACATTTTTTTCTTTCATGATTCAGCATGCAATTTACAGCAACCTTCTAATATACTCCTATTATCAATTTTTCTTTGTTCTCTTGGTATCTTTACTTGAAAGGGCTGGAATATAAAGTTAGAAACCGGCCCATTTTTGGTTCAGCACCTGGATAGCGCTTGCTGACTGGTGGCTACATTTAGCCACCAATCAGCAAGTGCTGAACCAAAAATGGGTCGTCTCGTAAGCTTACTACATTCCTGCTTTTTCAAATAAAGACAGCAAGAGAATAAATAAATATTGTTAATAAGAGTAAATTAGAAAGTTGCTTAAAATTGCATACTAAATGGGTTTAGTATCCCTTTAATAAGCACAAAGAATAAATTGTATGTTCCTTTTAACATTAAATTGCAAATTCATCAGGGTGTGGGGAAATGTGTGTGTGTATATATATATATATATATATATATATATATATATATATATATATATATATATATATATATATATATATATATATATATATATATACACACACACACATGTATTCTCCTTTTTAGAACTCTAAGGGGCCGATGTATTAAAGTGTGGACGGACAAGATACGATGTAGCACATACGCTGTCAGCATTTATTATTGCACAAGCAGTTCTAGTGAACTGCTTGTGCAATGCCACCCTCTGCAGATTTGCAGCCAAGCTGCTAGCAGGGGGTGTCAATCACCCCGATCGTATAGGATCAGGCGGATTGATGTCCGCAGCCTCAGAGCAGGCGGACAAGTTATGGAGCAGCGGTTTTTAAAGTTATGGAGCAGCGGTCTTTAAAGTTATGGAGCAGCGGTCTTTAAAGTTATGGAGCAGCGGTCTTTAAAGTTATGGAGCAGCGGTCTTTAAAGTTATGGAGCAGCGGTCTTTAAAGTTATGGAGCAGCGGTTTTTAAAGTTATGGAGCAGCGGTTTTTAAAGTTATAGAGCAGTGGTTTTTAAAGTTATGGAGCAGCGGTCTTTAAAGTTATGGAGCAGCGGTTTTTAAAGTTATGGAGCAGTGGTTTTTAAAGTTATGGAGCAGCGGTCTTTAAAGTTATGGAGCAGCGTTTTTTAAAGTTATGGAGCAGTGGTCTTTAAAGTTATGGAGCAGCGGTCTTTAAAGTTATGGAGCAGCGGTCTTTAAAGTTATGGAGCAGCGGTCTTTAAAGTTATGGAGCAGTGGTTTTTAAAGTTATGGAGCAGTGGTTTTTAAAGTTATGGAGCAGCGGTCTTTAAAGTTATGGAGCAGTGGTTTTTAAAGTTATGGAGCAGCGGTCTTTAAAGTTATGGAGCAGCGGTCTTTAAAGTTATGGAGCAGCGGTCTTTAAAGTTATAGAGCAGCGGTCTTTCGAAGCTTGATAATTCGGCCCCTAAAACCATTGTAAATGCTAAAGAATTTTGACATTTAACTATAATTCCCAATTCAAAACAACCAAACCCCGAAAATTCTATTTTTCCACTTCATGTCTCAAACGGTGTATATATTTTTTCTGAGGGGTGGGGCAATAAACACTAGACAAAATTATTGAGAAATGGTTTGCTTATTTTATGGAGACAATTTATGGTAAACGATCACCTAAAAAATGTTTTTTTTTATTTTGAATTTAAATCAAAAAGGTATATTTTTTAAAGGGACATTTAAAAAAGGGACATTGTATAGAACATACAATTTTAAACATCGTTCTAATTTACTTCTATTTACTTCAGGAGCGTGCACGTGTCTGCTGAACTATATGGCAGCAGCTCTGCAACAATGCAACATTAGCAAGAGCATTAGACGACAGCACTATTTCCTGTTATTTAGTACTCCAAATATGTGCATACTACCTAGCTAGATATCTCTTCAACAAAGAATAACATGAGAACAAAGCAAATTTATAATATAAATAAATTGGAATTTTAAAATGGTATTTTCTATCTGAATCATGATAGAAAAAAAATGTTGGTTTCATGTCCCTTTAAACTTATCATAATGCAGAATAACCTTGAGATTTTTTTCAACAAACGTCTGCCATAGTTAAATGCACTTTATTTGTCCTTAGCAACTATTATATTGTGTTACTATGTTCTCGGTTTCTATGGATTATGTATTAACGACACACTCGGGCACGGAAATAAATACATCGAAAATAAAATGAATAAATGTGCACTTGAGCACTGATAACAGAATATAACAAAAAAAGACTGAATGGTAAAGTGATATATTACAGTGCTGCTGCTGTTAAGGCACCTAATCAAACTGAGAATAGCAAGACGGCTACAGCTACCCAGTAGTGGCCTCACTGAGCAGCCGTGCATCACCACATCAACAGCAGCATTTCCTCTCTATCTAAATCCCATGGCCTGAGCGCTGTCTACTGAGCAGACCTCAGAATGAGACATTAAACCAAACTGTCCCAAAGCAACGGCTTTTTAATCTGCCAGGATGGCACAACACAGCCAAAACTGTGCTGGAGCATGGTGCAAATATGATAAAAAGACATAGCTTGCATGTACATTTTATAAAACACAAGAACTGAAATAAATTCATAACGTGAGACTCATATTAAACCATATATGCTATTTTTAAAATATCAAAATGTGATAACATTGTATCAAATAATAGCACAGATATGAACGGTCTAAAAATAGTGAATAACTAATTGTACATAAGATAGATAATATTCATTTATAAATGAACCAATATATAAAGTTTCAGACCATGTTCATTTATGCAAATTCTCATGCCTACAGCAGCGTGATGCACACACATCCTTGCAAAATGTTATTGTTGTACATTTTTTTGCCCACCGTATACATTTTGTATAAGTGCAGGTATGAGGGGCTCTTAATAAGTACACTATACAAACAAGTATAGTGTGTGCATATATGTGTTTGTAGAAAACTAGCACACTTAAAATGTACATTATACAAACATTTCAGAACCATATATATTTGTGTGTGTTGGTGTAGGACACTAGTACTCCAACATCATATAAACATTTTATAATTATATATATATATATATATATATATATATATATATATATATATATATATATATATATATATATGTCTGTGTGTGTATACACATGAAATGTATTTATTTCCTGCAAATAACCAAGTTCTGAGAAACCGTCACATATTTTCATAGATCTATAAAGTGGCGGAAGTATAAAGATAGCTCACACTTGCATTCATGCTGCCAAATGATACTTTACCTCCTCCTCTTCTCACTCTGACAGCTTCTCACAGACCAAAGCTGCATTTTACAAGGCTTTGTACAGTCAGGGCAACAACAGATCCCCTCCCTGCTGCACTTATGTCTTCTTTTATGCACAAAAAAGAAAAGAAAATGTATCTTTATATATCCACACACAGTATTAAAGCCTGAGACGAAAATAAGTGTCAGTCAGGAAATAGTTCAGTCAGAAGTGCCGCCAAAATGTGAGTCCTTTCTAAAAGAAAGGCCCTCCCTTGTACGGGCTGCCAATCAAGCCTAGGTCACGAGGCAGTTTGTACAGACAGAATAGGGTTCCTATTGACACAGCTTATGTCTGCAGCATGCTACTCTCAGCAAGGCTTACAAGAGCAGATCAAATTACAGACGCTTTCTCCATGCAGTCAGATGGATGCCCACAAAATACAACCTTTCCCAGAATACTATTTTATTTTTTTACTTTCATGGTGTGATATGTGCGAGTAGCTTTTGTTTACATTATGTAAACATAAGCAAATTCGCAAAACAGAGAGAACAAAAGGGCAGAAAACTTTTTCATAATTTATTTTAACCTGAGTTTGGAACCATTTAAGAATTTATTACAGGAAAGGTTAAAAATAAAATAGCTGTTACTGACTTAAAATTTTACTTTTATGATTTACTACCATTTTCTAAATACTTTTCAACAGGTTTTCAGTACCATTTTGCCCTTGTGTGAGTATTCCAAGACAATTTAGAATAATTCTTCTGTTGTTCATGTGCAATACATTCTGAAATGGCCATAGACAACATTGTAGGTGTACATATGATTGATTATATGGTCTAGAGCAGTGATTTTCAACCTTTTTTTTGCCGTGGCACACTTTTTTACATTAAAAAATCCTGCAGCACACCACCATCCCAAAATTTTACAAAATCACACATTGTAGCCTAATACAGCATGTATATATATATATATATATATATATATATATATATACACACACACACACACTGTACTGTGCTGTCATGCCATGACTCCTACAAACTATACATGACGTGATGATTGTCTGTGAATGAATGTCAATTTGTCATGGTTGTAAATGATGCCTGATGAGCCCGTCACATACCTCCCAATATTTCAAAATTTGAAAGAGGGACACCCCCGCACTCCAGTCCTCCGGTCATGTTCCTTGTGCTGAGAAGGAACGTGAGTGACGTGACCTGGCTGGAACTGTTCTGGAGGAGGAGCAAAGCTGCGCCAGCATGCATGGGGGATTGAAGTGTTGCATTGTGCTGCGTGTAGAGCTGGCAATAGACATGTGTTGTGGTGGGTGGGGGTTCCTTCCAAGTGTAAACACGGGTCGGGGAGGCGAGCTGCCGATGCGCAGTTACCCTCAGTCATCATCTTACTCAAAATAAAAAAACGGCCCAGAATAAAAAACAAACAAAATTTAAAAAATATGTCACACTGTTGTCAGTCTGCGACGGCACACCTGAGGATCTCTCACGGCACACTGGTTGAAAAACACTGGTCTAGAGTCATTAAACCTATATTCACCACTACAGTAAAGTCCGTCAGTAGAGGGCAGGATAAAAAATGTACCTATTTATATGTAATTTAAAGACATATATGTAAAATACCATCGGCTAACAAGATCTGCAGGAAACACGAGAAAAACAATATCACAATATCTATTTATGGCATTTAGCAGTTGCATTCTTAAAATGTTTCTTTTTATTTCATAATCACATTTTTCATAACTATAATTTACAGTACTTTCATGCTCCTTAAGTCCCCAAAAAATTGTGTTTTGAAAAATCGCTATTTACAATAACTAGAACCTAGTTAAGAGATCTTCTTACAGTAATAAAAATTCAGCAAAGAAAACATTATTTTGTAGAGTGAGGTCTAGAACCTTTGCTGATATTTTAAATCTTGAAACAAGTGGTTTCTCAATTTACAGTGTAAGCCATGTTGAAATCACAATATAGAAGATGATATGTGTTACAGCCACTTGCTTCTTATAGAAAACAATATCCTGCAGTGTTCTTCTTGATTTTATTGGAAAATTTTACCAAATAAGAAAAACAACATTTATGCTTACCTGATAAATTTCTTTCTTTCCGGATATGGAGAGTCCACAACGTCATTCAATTTCTATTGGGAATATCACTCCTGACCAGCAGAGCAAAGCTGTTAAAGGACCAGTCAACACAGTAGATCTGCATAATCAATAATGTAAGATAACAAGACAATGCAACAGCACTTAGTCTGAACTTCAAATGAGTAGTAGATTTTTTTTCTGACAATTTTAAAAGTTATGTCTTTTTCCACTCCCCCTGTACAATGTGACAGCCATCAGCCAATCACAAATGCATACACGTACCATGTGACAGCCATCAGCCATTCACAAATGCATACACACTTATTCTTGCACATGCTCAGTAGGAGCTGGTGGCTCAAAAAGTTTAAATATAAAAAAACTGTGCACATTTTGTTAATGAAAGTAAATTGGAAAGTTGTTAAAAATAGCATGCTCTATCTGAATAATGAAAGTTTCATTTTGATTGAGTGTACCTTTAAGTGTCACTCCCCTACCAATAATCCCCAGTCATTCAACCGAAGGGAAATGGATAAAAGGAATAACACAAAGGTGTAGAGGTGCCTGAGGTTTAGTAAAAAATAACTGTCTTAATAAAGGGTGGTGTCGTGGACTCTCCATATACGGAAAGAAAGAAATTGATCAGGTAAGCATACATTTTGTTTCTTTTCCTAAGATATGGAGAGTCCACAATGTCATTTAATTACTAGTGGGAACCAATACCCAAGCTAAAGGACACGGAATGACTAGGGAGGGAGAACAAGACAGGCAGACCTAAACAGAAGGCCCCACTGCTTGAAGAACTTTTCTCCCGAAGGAAGCCTCAGCCGAGACAAAAGTACTACATTTGTAGAATTTGAAAAAGTATGCAGAGAGGACAAGTTATAGCCTTGCAAATCTGTTCCACAGAAGCTTCATTTTTGAAAACCCAAGAAGAGGAGACAGCCCTAGTGGAATGAGCTGTAATTCTCTCAGGAGGCTGCTGACCAGCAATCTCATAAGAAAAACTAATTATACTTCTCAACCAGAGGGAAAGAGAAGTAGTAGTAGCCTTCTGACCTTCACGCTTTCCTGAAAAACAAGCAAACGGGGAAGAAGACTGGCAAAAATCCTTAGTCGCCTGTAGATAGAATTTTAGATCACGCACAACATCCAAGTTGTGCAACAGACGTTCCATATGAGAAGAAGGATTAGGACAGAGAGAAGGAACAACAATTTCCTGATTAATATTTATATCCGAAACCACTTAGGAAGAAACCCCAATTTAGTACAAAGAAGCGCATTATCAGCATGAAAGATAAGGTAAGGTGCATCACACTGCAAAGCCGAGAGTTCCGAGACTCTCTGAGCAGATAGCAATAAGAAACAAAACCTTCCAAGATAACAGCTTAATATCTGAGGAATGCATTGGCTCAATCAGAGCCTGCTGCAAAACCTTAAGAACAAGGTTAAGACTCCAAGGAGGAGCAACAGGTTTAAACACAGGCCTGATTCTGACAAGGGCCTGACAAAAAGATTGAACATCTGGCACATCCGCCAGACGCTTGTGCAACAAAATAGATAATGCAGAAATCTGATCTTACAGAGAACTGACTGACAATCCTTTCTCCAGACCTTCCTGGAGAAAAGACAAAATTCTAGGAATCCTGACCCTACTCCAAGAGTAGGCCTTGAATTTACACTAATAAAAAGGTATTTACACCATACCTTAAGGTCAATTTTTCGAGTAACAGGCTTATGAGCCTGGATCATGGACTCAATGACCACCTCAGAAAAACCCACGCTTAGACAGAACTAAGCGTTCAATCTCCAAGCAGTCAGCTTTAGAGAAACACGATTTGGATGGAGGAATAGACCCTGAATTAGAAGGTCCTTCCTCAGAGGTAACCTCCAAGGTGGCAGAGATGACATCTTCACTAGGTCTGCATACCAGATCCTGCGAGGCCAAGCAGGAGCTATTAGAATTACTGATGCTCTCTCCTGTTTGATACGCGCAGTGACTCGTGGAAGGAGCACAAATGGAGGAAACAGGTATGCTAGACCGAAATCCCAAGGAACCCGCCAGAGTATCTATCAGGGCAGCCTGCGGATCTTTTGACCTTGAACCGTACCTTGGAAGCTTGGCGTTCTGCTGAGACGCCATCAGATCCAACTCAGGCACCCCCCATTTGAGCGTTAACCAAGATTTTAGCCACAATGCCCTGCGGGATAGGACAGTGAAGCCAGACATCTTGGCTCCCAGTCTATAAACATGCATCTTAGCATCAGAAATAAAGGAGTTGGCTAGTTTGAGAGCCATAATCCTATCTTGGATCTCCTCTAACGGAGTCTCTAATAAAAATGATTCGGATAAGGCTTTGCACCAATAAGATGCCGCACTTATGACTGAGGCAATATAAACTGCAGGTTGCCATTGAAGACCTTGATGAACATACATCTTCTTCAAATAAGCCTCCAGCTTTTTGTCCAAGGGATCCTTAAAGGGACAGTCTAGTCCAAAATAAACTTTCATGATTCAGATAGGACATGTAATTTTAAACAATTTTACAATTTACTTTATCACCAATTTTGCTTTGTTCTCTTGGTATTCTTAGTTGAAAGCTTAACCTAGGAGGTTCATATGCTAATTTCTTAGACCTTGAAGGCCGCCTCTTAAGAATGCATTTTAACAGGTTTTTCACCACTAGAGGGTGTTAGTTCATGAATTTCATATAGATAACACTGTGCTCATGCACGTGAAGTTACCTGGGAGCTATCACTGATTGGCTAAACTGCAAGTCTGTCAAAAGAACTGAAAAAAGGGGCAGTTTGCAGAGGCTCAGATACAAGATAATCACAGAGGTAAAAAATATATAAATATAACAGTGTTGGTTATGCAAAACTGGGGAATGGGTAATAAAGGGATTATCTATATTTTAAAACAATAACAATTCTATTGTAGACTGTCCCTTTAAAGGAGCAGCTATCCTCTATAGGGATCGAAGTTCTTAGCCAGAGTAGAAAACATAATTTATGCTTACCTGATAAATTTATTTCTCTTGTAGTGTGTTCAGTCCACGGGTCATCCATTACTTATGGGATATATTCTCCTTCCCAACAGGAAGTTGCAAGAGGATCACCCAAGCAGAGCTGCTATATAGCTCCTCCCCTCACATGTCATATCCAGTCATTCGACCGAAACAAGACGAGAAAGGAGAAACTATAAGGTGCAGTGGTGACTGGAGTTATAATTTTAAAATTTAGAACCTGCCTGAAAAAGACAGGGCGGGCCGTGGACTGAACACACTACAAGAGAAATAAATTTATCAGGTAAGCATAAATTATGTTTTCTCTTGTTAAGTGTGTTCAGTCCACGGGTCATCCATTACTTATGGGATACCAATACCAAAGCTAAAGTACACAGATGATGGGAGGGACAAGGCAGGAACATTAAACAGAAGGAACCACTGCCTGTAGAACCTTTCTCCCAAAACTAGCCTCCGAAGAAGCGAAAGTGTCAAATTTGTAAAATTTGGAAAAAGTATGAAGTGAAGACCAAGTTGCAGCCTTGCAAATCTGTTCAACAGAGGCCTCATTCTTAAAGGCCCAGGTGGAAGCCACAGCTCTAGTGGAATGAGCTGTAATTCTTTCAGGAGGCTGCTGTCCAGCAGTCTCATAGGCTAAACGTATTATGCTACGAAGCCAAAAAGAGAGAGAGGTAGCCGAAGCCTTTTGACCTCTCCTCTGTCCAGAGTAAACGACAAACAGAGAAGAAGCTTGTCTAAAATATTTAGTTGCCTGTAAGTAGAACTTCAGAGCACGGACCACGTCTAGATTATGCAAAAGACGTTCCTTCTTTGAAGAAGGATTAGGACATAATGATGGAAACAACCTTAGGTAAAAACCCAGGTTTAGTACGCAGAACTACCTTGTCTGAATGAAAGATCAGATAAGGAGAATCACAATGTAAGGCAGATAACTCAGAGACTCTTTGAGCCGAGGAAATAGCCATCAAAAACAAGACTTTACAAGATAAAAGCTTAATATCAATGGAGTGAAGGGGTTCAAACGGAACACCCTGAAGAACTTTAAGAACCAAGTTTAAGCTCCACGGAGGAGCAACAGCTTTAAACACAGGCTTAATTCTAGCCAAAGCCTGACAAAAGGCCTGGACTTCTGGATGTAAAAGAATAGACAGAGCTGAAATCTGTCCCTTTAGCGAACTAGCGGATAAACCCTTTTCTAAACCCTCTTGTAGAAAAGCTAATATCCTAGGAATCCTAACCTTACTCCATGAGTAACTCTTGGATTCGCACCAATATAAATATTTACGCCATATCTTATGGTAAATTTTTCTTGTCACAGGTTTCCGAGCCTGTATTAATGTATCAATAACCGAATCCGAAAACCCACGCTTTGATAGAATCAAGCGTTCAATTTCCAGGCAGTCAGCCTCAGAGAAATTAGGTTTGGATGGTTGAAAGGACCCTGAATTAGAAGGTCCTGCCTCAGAGGAAGAGACCATGGTGGACAGGACGACATGTCCACTAGGTCTGCATACCAGGTCCTGCGTGGCCACGCAGGCGCTATCAGAATTACCGATGCCCTCTCCTGTTTGATCCTGGCAATCAGCCGAGGTAGCAACGGAAATGGTGGAAACACATAAGCTATGTTGAAAACCCAAGGGGCTGCTAATGCATCTACCAGCACCGCTCCCGGGTCCCTGGACCTGGATCCGTAACAAGGAAGCTTCGCGTTCTGGCGAGATGCCATGAGATCCAGATCCAGTTTGCCCCAACGACGAATCAGTTGAGCAAATACCTCCGGGTGCAGTTCCCACTCTCCCAGATGAAAAGTCTGGCGACTTAGGAAATCCGCCTCCCAGTTCTCTACGCCCGGGATGTGAATCGCTGACAGGTGGCAAGAGTGAGACTCTGCCCAGCGAATTATCTTCGAGACTTCCAACATCGCTAGGGAACTCCTGGTTCCCCCTTGATGATTGATGTAAGCCACAGTCGTGATATTGTCCGACTGAAATCTGATGAACCTCAGCTTTGCTAACTGAGGCCAAGCCAGAAGAGCATTGAATATTGCTCTTAATTCTAGAATGTTTATTGGGAGGAGTTTCTCCTCCTGAGTCCACGATCCCTGAGCCTTCAGGGAATTCCAGACTGCTCCCCAGCCTAGAAGGCTGGCATCCGTTGTTACAATCGTCCAATCTGGCCTGCGAAAGGTCATTCCTTTGGACAGATGAACCGGTGACAACCACCAGAGAAGCGAATCTCTGGTCTCCTGGTCCAGATTTAGCAAAGGGGACAAATCTGAGTAATCCCCGTTCCATTGACTGAGCATGCATAGTTGCAGCGGTCTGAGATGCAGGCGCGCAAATGGCACTATGTCCATTGCCGCTACCATTAAGCCGATTACCTCCATGCACTGAGCTACCGATGGGCTTGGAATGGAATGAAGGACACGGCAAGCATTGAGAATCTTTGATAACCTGGACTCCGTCAGGTAAATCTTCATCTCTACAGAATCTATAAGAGTCCCTAGAAAAGGAACCCGTGTGAGTGGTAACAGAGAACTCTTTTCCACGTTCACTTTCCACCCATGCGACCTCAGAAATGCTAGAACTATCTCTGTATGAGACTTTGCATTCTGAAAACTTGACGCTTGTATCAGAATGTCGTCTAGGTACGGAGCCACCGCTATGCCTCGTGGTCTTAGTACCGCCAGAAGTGAGCCCAGAACCTTCGTAAAAATTCTCGGGGCCGTGGCTAACCCGAAGGGAAGAGCCACAAACTGGTAATGCCTGTCTAGAAAGGCAAACCTCAGGTACCGATAATGATCTTTGTGAATCGGTATATGAAGGTAAGCATCCTTTAAGTCCACCGTGGTCATATATTGACCCTCTTGGATCATGGGTAGGATGGTTCGAATGGTTTCCATCTTGAACGATGGTACCCTTAGGAATTTGTTTAAGATCTTTAAGTCCAAGATTGGTCTGAAGGTTCCCTCTTTTTTGGGAACCACAAATAGATTTGAGTAAAATCCTTGTCCCTGTTCCGATCGCGGAACTGAGTGGATCACCCCCATGATTAACCCCTTAAGGACCAGCGACGTACCCTGTATGTCATTGGCCTTTTTTTGGGACTTGATTGTTTTATAGCGCGGTCTTGCCACCAGCGTTGAGACTGCTCTATTCCACAAAGCCTGCTGGAGGGAGGGCATTAATAGCGTGTTCTTACTAGACTTGTGCTATTATGTCCTGAAAAAACCCTTAACAACCAGTGACATACAGGGTACATTGTGGTCATTAAGGGGTTAAGAGGTCTTGTACACATTGTAGAAATGCCTCTCTCTTTACTAGGTTTGTCGATAACCTCGAAAGATGGAACCTCCCTTGTGGAGGAGAGGATTTGAAATCCAGAAGGTATCCCTGAGATATAATCTTTAACGTCCAGGGATCCTGCACATCTCTTGCCCAAGCCTGGGCAAAGAGAGAAAGTCTGCCCCCCACTAAATCCGTCTCTGGATAGGGGGCCCTGACTTCATGCTGTCTTAGGGGCGGGAGTAGGCTTTCTGGCCTGCTTGCCCTTGTTCCATGACTGGTTGCCTTTCCAACCTTGTCTGTAACGAGCAGTAGTTCCTTCCTGTTTTGGAGCGGAGGAAGTCGATGCTGCCCCTGCCTTGAAGTTACGAAAGGCACGAAAATTAGACTGTTTGGCCTTTGGTTTGGCCCTGTCCTGAGGAAGGGCGTGGCCCTTACCTCCCGTAATGTCAGCAATAATTTCCTTCAAGCCGGGCCCGAATAAGGTCTGCCCTTTGAAAGGAATGTTAAGTAGTTTAGACTTGGAAGTTACATCCGCTGACCAGGATTTAAGCCAGAGCGCTCTGCGCGCCTGTATGGCGAATCCGGAATTTTTAGCCGTAAGTTTGGTTAGATGTACTACGGCATCTGAAACAAACGCATTAGCTTGCTTAAGGGTTCTAACTTTGCTAAAGGCCTCATCCAACGGCTCTGTGCGAATCGCCTCTTCCAGAGACTCAAACCAGAATGCCGCTGCAGCCGTGACAGGCGCAATGCATGCAAGAGGCTGCAATATAAAACCCTGTTGGACAAACATTTTCTTAAGATAACCCTCTAATTTTTTATCCATTGGATCTGAGAAAGCACAGCTATCCTCCACCGGGATAGTGGTACGCTTGGCTAACGTAGAAACTGCTCCCTCCACATTAGGGACCGTCTGCCATAAGTCTCGTGTGGTGGCGTCTATAGGGAACATTTTTCTAAATATCGGGGGAGGGGAAAAAGGCACACCGGGTCTATCCCACTCCTTACTGATAATTTCTGTAAGTCTTTTTGGTATAGGAAAAACGTCAGTACACACCGGTACCGCATAGTATCTATCCAACCTACACAATTTCTCTGGAATTGCCACCGTATCGCAATCATTCAGAGCTGCTAATACCTCCCCTAGTAACACACGGAGGTTCTCAAGCTTAAATTTAAAATTTGAAATTTCTGAATCCGGTCTCCCCGAATCAGAACCGTCACCGACAGAATGAAGCTCACCGTCCTCATGTTCTGCAAGTTGTGACGCAGTATCAGACATGGCTCTCGTGTCATCAGCGCGCTCTGTCCTTAACCCAGAGCTATCGCGTTTGCCCCTTAATTCGGGCATATTATATAATACGTCTTTCATAACATTAGCCATATCATGTAAAGTGATTTGTAAGGGCCTAGATGTACTAGGTGTCTCAATCCTACGCATCTCCCGAGCGGGAGACGCAGGTACTGACACGTGAGGAGAGTTAGGCGGCATAACTTCCCCCTCTTTGTCTGGTGATAGCTTCTTTATCGGTACAGATTGACTTTTATTCAAAGCAATATCAATACAATTGGTGCACATCGTTCTATTGGGCTCCACATTGGCTTTTGAACATGATGAACAAACAGTTTCCTCTGAATCAGACATGTTTAAAACAGACTTAGCAATGAAAATAACAAGCTTGGAAATCACTTTCAATAAGTTTTACAAGCAATATAAAAAAACGCTGCAGCGCTTCAAAAATACAGATATAATTCTTAACAAGAAGTGTACTATTAGCAGAGGATTGCACCCATTAGCAAAAGGATGATTAACCCCTCGATACCCAAAACGGATAAAACAGATATCAATTAAGATTTAACGCTTTTAATCACAGTCAGCACACTGTCACAGATCTGCTGTGACGGATTACCTCCCTCACAAATGAAATTTGCAGACCCCTGAGCTCTCTAGAGACGTCCTGGATCAAGGAGGAAGAAGCAGAAAGACTGTGCAATAATTTTAACTGCGCAACAAGGCGCTAAAACAAGGGCCCTCCCACTACAATCACAACAGTGGGAGCCCTGATATAACGGTTTCCATGCAGAAAAATATGTTAGCCATGTGGAAAAAATCATGCCCAAAGCGATTTATCACCAAAGTACCTCACAAAAAAACAAATAACATGCCAGTAAATGTTTTATTAAAAAACAACATTTTTCAATGTCATGCAAAGTTATCACTAAGCCTGCTACCAGTCGCTACCACTGCAGAGAAGGCTTAAGTATTATTTCAGTGTTAACAGTATTTTCTCAGTCAAATTCTAGTCCCTAGAATATAACTCGACTGCGCATACATTTATCAGCCTGATACCAGTTGCTACTACTGCATTTAAGGCTGTACTTACATCATACGGTAACAGCAGTATTTTCTTAGTCAATTCCATTCCCAGAAAATAAAGTACCGCACATACCTCATTTGCGGAGGACCCCGCATGCTATTCCCAGTCTGAAGTTACCCCACTCCTCAGAATGTCGAGAACAGCCAGTGGATCTTAGTTACGCCTGCTAAGATCATAGATAAAAAATGCAGGCAGTTTCTTCTTCCAAATACTGCCTGAGATAGAAAAACAGCACACTCCGGTGCCATTTAAAATAACAAACTTTTGATTGAAGAATAGTTAATAGTTAAGTAAAAACTCCAGCTCCTCTCGCGACCTCCTACTTTGTTGAGGGTTGCAAGAGAATGACTGAATATGACATGTGAGGGGAGGAGCTATATAGCAGCTCTGCTTGGGTGATCCTCTTGCAACTTCCTGTTGGGAAGGAGAATATATCCCATAAGTAATGGATGACCCGTGGACTGAACACACTTAACAAGAGAAAAGGCCAATTCTACTTTAGGCACTGTACGTTCTTAAAGATGGTAGACAGGGAGAAGGAAATCCTTGGCTTCTCCCATTCCTGTTATATAATTTCCGTCACACGGTCTGGAACAGGAAACACTTCCACAGAGGAATGAACATCCTAGTATTTAATCAGTTTACTAGACGTCTTAGGGTTAACAACGACAGACGTATCAGAGTCATCCAAGTAGGCAATACCTCCTTTAACAGTACACAAAGGTGTTCAAGCTTAAATCTGAAGTCTACTTCATCAGTATCAGACAAAGGAATTATACTGTCCGAATCGGAGATTTCACCCTCAGAGGCTACCGATGTATCCTCCTCGTCAGACTTATGATGGAGAGCAATCTGCGTAGCAGAAGGTGGAACAGAAATCTTACTATCTGAATCTTTAATTTTCCACTTGCGTTTTCCCAGCATAGGAAAAACAGATAATGCCGCAGATACTGTTGAAGATACCTGAGCAGCAATTTTTGCAAGCAAATTAACTCCTCCAGGAGGCTGAGAGGAACAGCAGGGCACTGTATGTGACACCACAGAGGCTTGGGACGTATGAGAAGCTGTGGCATTGCCTGAACAGCATCATCCTGACAGACATTAGGCTCAGAAACTAAAAGTTTAAGGTTCTATCTAAACATGAGGTACAAAATTGCATAGGCAACACAATGTGGTACTCTAAACACAGCAGACATTTGTCTTGAGGAACAGACTTCTGTTCCATGACTAAAAAGAATTTCTGACAAAAAAGATAAGGAAAAATAAATATTATTTATATTGCCCTGGTATTGTCACTTTGAGCGGTATTGAACTTCAAATGCACTCCTAACTACGGACCTCTACACCTCAGCATTTAACTGAGGTGCTTCTTAAATGTTTTCGTCCAGATAACTTGCCGGTCTCACACTCTCAATCTAGCAGCCGTCACCGCCCCGATCGGAGCGGAAGAGGGAAGTCACATGACCGGTTAAAATGAAGCTCCGCCACAAAGTAAAGCGCCCGTTTCAAAGCCGGCTGAAAAACACTTCAGTTAAAGTGAACCGTTCTCCCTCTGACAATATACCATTGAGAACGTAATGACAAATAAAAAATAAACCAGTGCCCAATAAACATTTTCTTAGCCAGAATGTCTCACAGAGCTAATAAATAAAATGAACACATGAGCCACCAAAATAGGATTAACTTTTTCCTTCCCATAAAGGAGATTAAACCTAAATCTCTAGTCCACATACATAAAATGTGAGTGCCCACTGCCTGAAAATAATCCTCTACTAAGGATTCTAGTCCCAAATATATAATGCAGAGAGTTTTTCTTGTTTATTCCCTTCAGTGCAAGTCTCCCAGACCCAGAAGACAAAAGCACTTCCCTGCACATCTAGCTGTCCGGCAGGAAGACAGCTTACAAGGTGTGAAAGGACACATACTCCTTACAGAGACCAGGTAGAAAAAGAAAGAACAGAGTAACTAACTCTGGCTTTCTATACAATGGACAGCAAACATGTTAAAAAACCAAGCAAGGACTACCTCGCAACTTTCTAAATGCTTTAAAACTACCACTACTCTACTGAAGAGATTGACGTGGACTACGGCTAGACCCAAAAACTTGCTTGTAGTGAAAAGAAATCCAATTTTTCTTCAGACACCAAACTTCACCTCCTCCATTGACAGAGGCAAAGAGAATGACTGGGGATTATGGGTAGGGGAGTGACACTTAATAGCTTTGCTGTGGTGCTCTTTGCCTCCTCTTGCTGGCCAGGAGTGATATTCGTACTAGTAATTGAATGACATTGTGGACTCTCCATATGTTAGGAAAGAAATTAGGATTTCTTAATCAGTGATTAAATTTTTTTTTTAACAAAATGCTTTTCAAATATTAAGCACATATGCCCAGTATACCCACCATGCTCATATATAAATTGCAATCAGATTATTGCCACTCTATCCAACTGCAACACAAATACATGGACTCCAGTTAACCCCATTAACTTATTTTGGTTTTTGGTGATCTACAGCCATTATCTGTTGTTGACATTGCCAATGTTGTGTAATAGAGATATGATATTGTGGGACTTATTAAAGAAAAAATGGAAATATTGTGATGGGTTTGATTAAAAAATATAATAAAATAATGTCTGATCCCATTTTCTTAATATCGACTGCGGATTTCCGAAAGATTAGTATCAACCCCATTGTTAGAAACACTGCCACAATATAGTACTGAACACACGTGTGGACTTGTGGAGATAACCTTATGAACAGTAGATAAGATTTAAAGGGATAACAGAATTTATACTTACCTGATAAATTACTTTCTCCAACGGTGTGTCCGGTCCACGGCGTCATCCATAACTTGTGGGAATATTCTCTTCCCCAACAGGAAATGGCAAAGAGCACAGCAAAAGCTGTCCATATAGTCCTTCCTAGGCTCCGCCCACCCCAGTCATTCGACCGACGGACAGGAGAAAAAAAGGAGAAACCATAGGGTGCCGTGGTGACTGTAGTTAAAGAAAGAAATTTATCAAACCTGATTAAAAAACCAGGGCGGGCCGTGGACCGGACACACCGTTGGAGAAAGTAATTTATCAGGTAAGCATAAATTCTGTTTTCTCCAACATTGGTGTGTCCGGTCCACGGCGTCATCCATAACTTGTGGGAACCAATACCAAAGCTTTAGGACACGGATGAAGGGAGGGAGCCAATCAGGTTACCTAAACAGAAGGCACCACGGCTTGCAAAACCTTTCTCCCAAAAATAGCATCCGAAGAAGCAAAAGTATCAAATTTGTAGAATTTGGCAAAAGTGTGCAGGGAAGACCAAGTCGCTGCTTTACATATCTGATCAACAGAAGCCTCGTTCTTGAAGGCCCATGTGAAAGCCACAGCCCTAGTAGAGTGAGCTGTGATTCGTTCGGGAGGCTGCCGTCCGGCAGTCTCGTAAGTCAATCGGATGATGCTTTTCAGCCAAAAGGAAAGAGAGGTAGCAGTAGCTTTTTGACCTCTCCTCTTGCCAGAATAAACGACAAACAGAGAAGACGTTTGTCTGAAATCCTTTGTTGCTTCTAAATAGAACTTTAAAGCACGTACTACATCTAAATTATGTAACAAACGTTCCTTCTTTGAAACTGTATTCGGACACAAAGAAGGCATAACTATTTCCTGGTTAATATTCTTGTTGGAAACAACCTTTGGAAGGAAACCAGGTTTAGTACGCAAAACAACCTTATCTGAATGGAACACCAGATAGGGCGGATTACACTGCAAAGCAGATAACTCATAAACTCTTCTAGCAGAAGAAATAGCAACCAAAAACAGAACTTTCCAAGATAACATCTTGATATCTATGGAATGTAGAGGTTCAAACGGAACCCCTTGAAGAACTGAAAGAACTAAATTCAGACTCCAGGGAGGAGTCAAAGGTCTGTAAACAGGCTTGATCCTGACCAAAGCCTGAACAAAAGCTTGAACATCTGGCACAGCTGCCAGTCATTTGTGTAACAAGACAGATAAAGCAGAAATCTGTCCTTTTAGAGAACTCGCTGATAATCCCTTATCCAAACCTTCTTGGAGAAAGGAAAGGATCCTAGGAATTTTAATCTTACTCCATGAGAATCCCTTGGATTCACACCAACAGATATATCTTTTCCATATTTTATGGTAAATTTTTCTAGTTACAGGTTTTCTGGCTTGTACCAGAGTATCTATCACAGAATCCGAAAACCCACGCTTAGATAAAATCAAGCGTTCAATTTCCAAGCCGTCAGCTGGAGAGAAACTAGATTTGGATGTTCGAATGGACCCTGTACTAGAAGATCCTGTCTCAAAGGTAGCTTCCATGGTGGAGCTGATGACATATTCACCAGGTCTGCATACCAAGTCCTGCGTGGCCACGCAGGAGCTATCAAAATCACCGAGGCCCTCTCCTGTTTGATCCTGGCTACCAGCCTGGGAATGAGAGGAAACGGTGGAAACACATAAGCTAGGTTGAAGGTCCAAGGCGCTACTAATGCATCCACTAGAGTCGCCTTGGGATCCCTGGATCTGGACCCGTAGCAAGGAACCTTGAAGTTCTGACGAGACGCCATCAGATCCATGCCTGGAATGCCCCATAATTGGGTCAACTGGGCAAATATCTCCGGGTGGAGTTCCCACTCCCTCGGATGGAATGTCTGACGACTCAGGTAATCCGCCTCCCAGTTTTCCACTCCTGGGATGTGTATCGCAGATAGGTGGCAGGAGTGATCCTCCGCCCATTTTATGATTTTGGTCACATCTTTCATCGCCAGGGAACTCCTTGTTCCCCCCGGATGGTTGATGTAAGCAACAGTCGTCATGTTGTCTGATTGGAATCTTATGAATCTGGCCTTTGCTAGTTGAGGCCAAGCCCTGAGAGTATTGAATATCGCTCTCAGTTCCAGAATGTTTATCGGGAGAAGAGACTCTTCCCGAGACCATAGACCCTGAGCTTTCAGGGAGTCCCAGACCGCGCCCCAGCCCACTAGACTGGCGTCGGTCGTGACGATGACCCACTCTGGTCTGCGGAAGCTCATTCCCTGGGACAGGTGATCCTGGGTTAGCCACCAACGGAGTGAGTCTCTGGTCTTCTGATCTACTTGAATCACTGGAGATAAGTCTGTATAGTCCCCATTCCACTGTTTCAGCATGCACAGTTGTAATGGTCTTAGATGAATTCGCGCAAAAGGAACTATGTCCATTGCTGCAACCATCAACCCTACTACTTCCATGCACTGAGCTATGGAAGGTCGTGGAACAGAGTGAAGAACTTGACGAGCGTTTAGAAGTTTTGACTTTCTGACATCTGTCAGGAAAATCTTCATTTCTAAAGAATCTATTATTGTCCCCAAGAAAGGAACTCTTGTCGACGGAGACAGGGAACTTTTTTCTATGTTCACCTTCCACCCGTGAGATCTGAGAAAGGCCAGAACGATGTCTGTGTGAGCCTTTGCCTTTGAAAGAGACAACGCTTGTATCAGAATGTCGTCCAAGTAAGGTGCCACTGCAATGCCCCTTGGTCTTAGAACCGCTAGAAGGGACCCGAGTACCTTTGTGAAAATCCTTGGAGCAGTGGCTAGCCCAAATGGGAGAGCCACAAACTGGTAATGTTTGTCCAGAAAGGTGAACCTTAGGAACTGATGATGATCTTTGTGGATAGGAATATGTAGATATGCATCCTTTAGATCCACGGTAGTCATAAATTGACCCTCCTGGATTGTAGGTAAAATCGTTCGAATAGTTTCCATTTTGAACGATGGCACTCTGAGAAATTTGTTTAGAATCTTTAAATCCAGAATTGGTCTGAAGGTTCCCTCTTTTTTGGGAACTACAAACAGATTTGAGTAAAACCCCAGTCCTTGTTCCACAGTTGGAACTGGGTGTATCACTCCCATTTTTAACAGGTCTTCTACACAATGTAAGAATGCCTGTCTCTTTATTTGGTTTGAAGATAAGTGAGACATGTGGAACCTTCCCCTTGGGGGTAGTTCCTTGAATTCCAGAAGATAACCCTGAGAAACTATTTCTAGTGCCCAGGGATCCTGAACATCTCTTGCCCAAGCCTGAGCGAAGAGAGAGAGTCTGCCCCCTACTAGATCCCGTCCCGGTTTGGGGGCTACTCCTTCATGCTGTTTTGGTAGCAGCAGCAGGCTTCTTGGCCTGCTTAGCCTTGTTCCAGCCTTGCATCGGTTTCCAAGCTGGTTTGGTTTGCGAAGCATTACCCTCTTGTCTAGAGGCTGCAGAGTTGGAGGCCGGTCCGTTCCTGAAATTGCGAAAGGAACGAAAATTAGACTTATTCTTGGCCTTGAAAGGCCTATCTTGTGGGAGGGCATGGCCCTTACCCCCAGTGATGTCTGAGATAATCTCTTTCAATTCTGGCCCAAAAAGGGTTTTACCCTTGAAAGGGATATTAAGCAATTTTGTCTTGGAAGATACATCCGCTGACCAAGACTTTAGCCAGAGCGCTCTGCGCGCCACAATTGCAAACCCTGAATTTTTCGCCGCTAATCTAGCTAACTGCAAAGCGGCATCTAAAACAAAGGAATTAGCTAACTTAAGTGCGTGAATTCTGTCCATAACCTCCTCATACGGAGTCTCTCTACTGAGCGACTTTTCTAGTTCCTCGAACCAGAACCACGCTGCTGTAGTGACAGGAATAATGCACGAAATAGGTTGCAGGAGGTAACCTTGCTGTACAAAAACCTTTTTAAGCAAACCCTCCAATTTTTATTCCATAGGATCTTTGAAAGCACAATTATCCTCGATAGGAATAGTAGTGCGCTTGGCTAGTGTAGAAACTGCCCCCTCGACCTTAGGGACTGTCTGCCATAAGTCCTTTCTGGGGTCGACCATAGGAAATAATTTCTTAAATATAGGAGCGGGGACAAAAGGTATGCCGGGCTTCTCCCACTCCTTATTCACTATGTCCGCCACCCGCTTGGGTATAGGAAAAGCGTCGGGGTGCACCGGAACCTCTAGGAACTCGTCCATCTTGCACAATTTTTCTGGAATGACCAGGTTGTCACAATCATCCAGAGTAGATAGCACCTCCTTAAGCAGTGCGCGGAGATGATCTAATTTAAATTTAAATGTCACAACATCAGGTTCTGCCTGTTGAGAAATTCTACCTGAGTCAGAAATTTCCCCATCTGACAAAACCTCCCTCATGGCCACTTCAGATTGGTGTGAGGGTATGACAGAGCAATTATCATCAGCGCCCTCCTGCTCTACAGTGTTTAAAACAGAGCAATCGCGCTTTCTCTGAAATGCAGGCATTTTGGATAAAATATTTGCTATGGAGTTATCCATTACTGCCGTCAATTGTTGCATAGTAACAAGCATTGGCGCGCTAGAAGTACTAGGGGTCTCCTGCATGGGCAAAACTGGTGTAGACACAGAAGGAGATGATGTAGAACTATGTCTACTCCCTTCATCTGATGAATCATCTTGGGCAACTTTACTATCTGTGGCAGTACTGTCCTTACTTTGTTTGGACGCTATGGCACAATTATCACACATATTTGAAGGGGGAGACACATTGGCTTCCATACATACAGAACATAGTCTATCTGAAGGCACAGACATGTTAAACAGGCTTAAACTTGTCAATAAAGCACAAAAACCGTTTTAAAACAAAACTGTTACTGTCTCTTTAAATTTTAAACAGGGCACACTTTTTTATTGAATATGTGAAAACTATGAAGGAATTGTTCAATTTTAACCAAATTTTCACCACAGTGTCTTAAAGCATTCAAAGCATTGCACCCCAAATATCAGACCTTTAACCCTTAAAATGAGGAAACCAAAGCCGTTTACAGTTTTAACCCCTCTACAGTCCCAGCTCCAGCCTTTGCTGCGACTTTACCAAACCCAGGGGGGTATATGATACCAAATGAAGCCTTCTAGGAACCTTTTCAACTACTTCCAGACCCACACACATGCAGCTGCATGTACTGCTCTCAAAAGTAACTGCGCAGTAATGGCGCGAAAATTAGGCTCTGCCTACTACAGAGAAGGCCCTTCCTGACTGGGAAGGTGTCTAAACCAGTGCCTGACGTAAAAAAAACGTTCCCCAAAGTTATAAAGTGTGAATTTCAACATCAAACTGTATAAAATGCCCAAATAAAGCAATCGATCTAGCCCATAAAAGTGTCTACCAGTTTTATAGCCCATATTAAGCCCTTTATTCTGTTTGAGACTAAGAAAATGGCTTACCGGTCCCCATGAGGGGAAATGACAGCCTTCCAGCATTACACAGTCTTGTTAGAAATATGGCTAGTCATACCTTAAGCAGAAAAGTCTGCCAACTGTTCCCCCCAACTGAAGTTATCTCATCTCAACAGTCCTGTGTGGGAACAGAAAACGATTTTAGTTACTGCTGCTAAAATCATACTCCTCTCACAAACAGAACTCTTCATCCTTTTCTGTTTCAGAGTAAATAGTACATACCAGCACTATTTTAAAATAACAAACTCTTGATAGTAGAATAAAAAACTACAACTAAACACCACATACTCTTCACCATCTCCGTGGAGATGCTGCTTGTTCAGCGGCAAAGAGAATGACTGGGGTGGGCGGAGCCTAGGAGGGACTATATGGACAGCTTTTGCTGTGCTCTTTGCCATTTCCTGTTGGGGAAGAGAATATTCCCACAAGTTATGGATGACGCCGTGGACCGGACACACCAATGTTGGAGAAACTAAACCCAATTTTTTTTCTTTAATGATTCACATAGAGCATGCAATTTCAAGCAAGTTTCTTATTTACTAATATTATCAATTTTTCTTTGCTCTCTTGCTATCTGTATTTAAACAGCAGTAATGTAAAGCTTAGGAGCCGGCCCATTTTTGGTTCAGAACCTTGGTTACGCTTTCTTATTGGTGGCTAAATGTCGCCACCAATAAGCAAGCACTATCCAGGGTGCTGAACCTAAAATGGGCCAGCTCCTAAGCTTTACATTCCTGCTATTTAAATACAGATAGCAAGAGAGCAAAGAAAAATTTATAATAGAAAGTTCCATGAAATTGCATGCTCTATCTGAATCTGTTATCCCTTTAACATACTAAGAGAAAAAAGTAAGCAGTATCTCAGTTATATAAATTAGTTTTGGGTTTCATGTCCCTCTATACAAGTCTAGAACAATAATCTCTGCACAGTGCATTCATTATAGGTAAGTATTCCGGGAAATGGTGTAGTGCTGCCCTGACCAACTGAGGAAAATATTAGAAAGCTGAAGGGTTACAAATATTGCATATTCACCCTCAGTCTCATATAAAATAAGGGATCAATTGAGCAAGAATTCCATTTTGTCTGACTCATTTTCCACGCAGACAGATGTGAAACAGGTCTCAAAAACACTATTTCCTTTCTCTTGCTGGAGACAGTACACTTTTGGCACATCTGAAAATAAGGTTTAATTAATCCAATATTCAGGGCCTAATTATTTCAATGCTTTAGGAATACAATGCCAGTGAATTTAAACAATCAGCATTCACCAATGAACATTTTAACCAGGATATTGGTTTAAAGAGTCTGCAATCTCGGTGCATCAATTTATTATTGTCTGGCACCTTTTAACACCTATTTATGAAAGTCTGGCGGACCTGATCCGAAAGTGCGGATCAGGTCCGCCAGACCTCGCTGAATACGGCGAGCAATATGCTCGCCGTATTCAGCATTGCACCAGCAGCTCACAAGAGCTGCTGGTGCAACACAGCCCCCTGCAGACTCGCGGCCAATGGTCCGCCAGCAGGGGGGTGTCAATCAACCCGATCGTACTCGATCGGGTTGATTTCCGGCAATGTCTGTCCGCCTGCTCAGAGCAGGCGGACAGGTTATGGAGCAGTGGTCTTCGTGACCGCTGCTTTATAACTGCTGTTTCTGGAGAGCCTGCAGGCTCGCCAGAAACACGGGGCATCAAGCTTGATAAATATGCCCCGTTGAATTTAAAGGGACATTATAGTGCAAACATTATATGCTATAATTTGTTAGAGCTTGGAAGGCGCAGCAAACTGCTAGTCCCAACAGCATTGAGAACTGCTGAACATATACAGCCAGATGCACAAGAGTTAAAAACATTTCAGAGTCACTGGTGCTAAAATGACATGCTCGAATGAATTAGAGCACATAATATTTACAATTTAATGTCCATTTAAATGTATTTATATAAAAATGTCCCTGTTTTCTAAAATACAGCAGTAATATATACAAATGGGCACACACACATAAGTGTCTACTTATGAAAGGAGACTCAACCTGTGAATCAATCCCCTGGAGAGTAACTCTCCTTTCTAATAAACAATTTGTCTTTGTTGCCTATATTACATCAGTGAGCAAATGAAATACTTGACAACAAACAGGCAAGAACTTTGTTATGGAGTATATGCAGACGTATTACATTGATACAAAGAACAGAATTGTCATGGAAACCTTTTGAGGACTGGGCAATTCAAGTTCTGCAATGTGACATACATGTGTGTTTATAAAGGGACATAACTAAATTAAAAAATAATCTACATATTATAGAATAAATGTTTTTAAATAATTTAAAAACTGTAACGTTACTACTTTTGAAACTAAATACAGGTACACATCCCCCAAACCAGGATTCCAAAATCCAGAAGTATTCAGAAATTCAGACTTTCATTATTATTTGTTTTTTTTAACATAAAATGATTAAAAATTACATTTTTGCCCACCAGTAAGTCAGAATCTTGATACCTCATATTTCTATTAATCAAATGGAAAATTAAAAACATGGAATGCAAGATTTGAATACGGAATCAAATGTTTGATGGTAATGAAAAAAATCCATACATGTTTATACTTTGTTAACAGTAGATAGATTATAGACATAGACAGACAGATGGATTGATCACAGACAGATAGACTAACAGATCAATCATAGACATAGATAGACAGAAAGAAAAAAAGAAAAGACAGATGATAGATAATAGCTAGATAGATAGACAGACAGATAGATAGGACTCAGCACTTGTGGATCCATGACTTCTAAAAAGATAATAGTATAAAAAAGGAACACATCACCTAAGTCTTATAATTTCCTGCATCTGGTAACTGTACATTTAGTAAGATAACAGTGTTATTAACGGCAGTTGTACTACAAATTAAAATAACCCAGTCAAGAAAACATTTAGAAATGCCATTGCTTAGCCCAACTCCAAGTCATTGATTTTACAATTAAAAACACGACTGTATACTATGCTACACGCAGTAATACTATAATGTGCTCTGCAACAGGTGAATATCTTGTAGTGGGAAAACGGCCTTGCATAGTGTGCATGTAAATGCCAGAGGTAGGCACCCTGTACAGAGTTTGTGGTTCAGCAGAGGGATTCCTACAAGGGAAGAAGACACCTGCTATGCTTCTTTATTTTTAGTATTTTAATTACAGAATCCTTTGACCCTGTCAACAACATCTTGAGATGGGAATTATATGATGGAGAGTATGAAACAACCGCTCATTAGGTTACAAGTGTGGGGATTTCAAAAACAAGTCAGAGTAATGTTTGGGTATATAAAGAAATAATGACCTATATACAAATACATTTTTAATGGTTAAAGATAAGGGCTCCACATTACTGCTGAAAAATAAGTAAATAATTAAAAAACAAACCAAAAAAAAAATGGCACCTGATGGTGAAAAATATTTTGTAACTATTTTAGTTAGACAATGGACTAGATGCAATAAACACTGACCTAGATTTGGAGTTTGGCGTTAGCCGTGAAAACCAGCGTTAGAGGCTCCTAACGCTGGTTTTAGGCTACCGCCGGTATTTGGAGTCACTCAAAATAGGGTCTAACGCTCACTTTTCAGCCGCGACTTTTCCATACCGCAGATCCCCTTACGTAAATTGCGTATCCTATCTTTTCAATGGGATTTTTCTAACTCCGGTATTTAGAGTCGTTTCTGAAGTGAGCGTTAGACATCTAACGACAAAACTCCAGCCGCAGGAAAAAAGTCAGTAGTTAAGAGCTTTCTGGGCTAACGCCGGTTTCTAAAGCTCTTAACTACTGTACTCTAAAGTACACTAACACCCATAAACTACCTATGTACCCCTAAACCGAGGTCCCCCCACATCGCCAACACTCTAATACATTTTTTTAACCCCTAATCTGCCGACCGCCACCTACGTTATCCTTATGTACCCCTAATCTGCTCCCCCTAACACCGCCGACCCCTGTATTATATTTATTAACCCCTAATCTGCCCCCAACAACGTCGCCGCCAGCTACCTACAATAATTAACCCCTAATCTGCCGACCGCAAAGCGCCGCCACCTACATTATAGCTATGTACCCCTAATCTGCTGCCCCTAACACCGCCGACCCCTATATTATATTTATTAACCCCTAATCTGCCCCCCTCAACGTCACCTCCACCTGCCTACACTTATTAACCCCTAATCTGCCGAGCGGACCTGAGCGCTACTATAATAAAGTTATTAACCCCTAATCCGCCTCAATAACCCTATAATAAATAGTATTAACCCCTAATCTGCCCTTCCTAACATCGCCAACACCTAACTTCAATTATTAACCGCTAATCTGCCGACTGGAGCTCACCGCTACTCTAATAAATGTATTAACCCCTAAAGCTAAGTCTAACCCTAACACTAACACCCCCCTAAGTTAAATATAATTTACATCTAACGAAATTAATTAACTCTTATTAAATAAATTATTCCTATTTAAAGATAAATACTTACCTGTAAAATAAATCCTAATATAGCCACAATATAAATTATAATTATATTATAGCTATTTTAGGATTTATATTTATTTTACAGGTAACTTTGTATTTATTTTAACCAGGTACAATAGCTATTAAATAGTTAAGAACTATTTAATAGCTAAAATAGTTAAAATAATTTCAAAATTACCTGTAAAATAAATACCTAATAAAACAGCAAAGCCCCCCAAAATAAAAAATGCCCTACCCTATTCTAAATTAATAAAGTTAAAAGCTCTTTTACCTTACCAGCCCTGAACAGGGCCCTTTGCGGGGCATGCCCCAAGAAGTTCAGCTCTTTTGCCTGTAAAAAAAAAAACATACAATACCCCCCCCAACATTACAACCCACCACCCACATACCCCTAATCTAACCCAAACCCCCCTTAAATAAACCTAACACTAAGCCCCTGAAGATCATCCCACCTTGTCTTCACCTCACCAGGTATCACCGATCTGTCCTGGCTCCAAAATCTTCATCCAACCCAAGCGGGGGTTGGCGATCCATCATCCGGTGGCTGAAGAGGTCCAGAAGAGGCTCCAAAGTCTTCATCCTATCCGGGAAGAAGAGGCGATCCGGACCGGCAACCATCTTGATCCAAGCGGCATCTTCTATCTTCATCCGATGACGACCGGCTCCATCCTGAAGACCTCCACCGCGGACCCATCTTCTTCCGGCGACGTCCAACTGAATGACGGTTCCTTTAAGGGACGTCATCCAAGATGGCGTCCCTCGAATTCCGATTGGCTGATAGGATTCTATCAGCCAATCGGAATTAAGGTAGGAATATTCTGATTGGCTGATGGAATCAGCCAATCAGAATCAAGTTCAATCCGATTGGCTGATCCAATCAGCCAATCAGATTGAGCTCGCATTCTATTGGCTGTTCCGATCAGCCAATAGAATGCGAGCTCAAGCTGATTGGCTGATTGGATCAGCCAATCGGATTGAACTTGATTCTGATTGGCTGATTCCATCAGCCAATCAGAATATTCCTACCTTAATTCCGATTGGCTGATAGAATCCTATCAGCCAATCGGAATTCGAGGGACGCCATCTTGGATGACGTCCCTTAAAGGAACCGTCATTCTTCAGTTGGACGTCGCCGGAAGAAGATGGGTCCGCGGTGGAGGTCTTCAGGATGGAGCCGGTCGTCATCGGATGAAGATAGAAGATGCCGCTTGGATCAAGATGGTTGCCGGTCCGGATCGCCTCTTCTTCCCGGATAGGATGAAGACTTTGGAGCCTCTTCTGGACCTCTTCAGCCACCGGATGATGGATCGCCAACCCCCGCTTGGGTTGGATGAAGATTTTGGAGCCAGGACGGATCGGTGATACCTGGTGAGGTGAAGACAAGGTAGGATGATCTTCAGGGGCTTAGTGTTAGGTTTATTTAAGGGGGGTTTGGGTTAGATTAGGGGTATGTGGGTGGTGGGTTGTAATGTTGGGGGGGGGGGTATTGTATGGGTTTTTTTTACAGGCAAAAGAGCTGAACTTCTTGGGGCATGCCCCTCAAAGGGCCCTGTTCAGGGCTGGTAAGGTAAAAGAGCTTTTAACTTTATTAATTTAGAATAGGGTAGGGCATTTTTTATTTTGGGGGGCTTTGTTGTTTTATTAGGGGGCTTAGAGTAGGTGTAATTAGTTTAAAATTGTTGTAATATTTTTCTTATGTTTGTAAATATGTTTTTATTTTTTGTAACTTAGTTCTTTTTTATTTTTTGTACTTTAGCTAGTTTATTTAATTGTATTTATTTGTAGGAATTGTATTTAATTAATTTATTGATAGTGTAGTGTTAGGTTAATTGTAGGTAATTGTAGGTAGTTTATTTAATTAATTTATTGATAGTGTAGTGTTAGGTTTAATTGTAACTTAGGTTAGTATTTATTTTACAGGTAATTTTGAAATTATTTTAACTATTTTAGCTATTAAATAGATCTTAACTATTTAATAGCTATTGTACCTGGTTAAAATAAATACAAAGTTACCTGTAAAATAAATATAAATCCTAAAATAGCTATAATATAATTATAATTTATATTGTAGCTATATTAGGATTTATTTTACAGGTAAGTATTTATCTTTAAATAGGAATAATTTATTTAATAAGAGTTAATTAATTTCGTTAGATGTAAATTATATTTAACTTGGGGGGGTGTTAGTGTTAGGGTTAGACTTAGCTTTAGGGGTTAATACATTTATTAGAGTAGCGGTGAGCTCCAGTCGGCAGATTAGCGGTTAATAATTGAAGTTAGGTGTCGGCGATGTTAGGGAGGGCAGATTAGGGGTTAATACTATTTATTATAGGGTTAGTGAGGCGGATTAGGGGTTAATAACTTTATTATAATAGCGGTGCGGTCCGCTCGGCAGATTAGGGGTTAATAAGTGTAGGCAGGTGGAGGCGACGTTGAGGGGGGCAGATTAGGGGTTAATAAATATAATATAGGGGTCGGCGGCGTTAGGGGCAGCAGATTAGGGGTACATAGGGATAATGTAAGTAGCGGCGGTTTACGGAGCGGCAGATTAGGGGTTAAAAAAAATGCAGGTGTCAGCGATAGCGGGGGCGGCAGATTAGGGGTTAATAAGTGTAAGGTTAGGGGTGTTTAGACTCGGGGTACATGTTAGAGTGTTAGGTGCAGACGTAGGAAGTGTTTCCCCATAGCAAACAATGGGGCTGCGTTAAGAGCTGAACGCGGCTTTTTTGCAGGTGTTAGGTTTTTTTTCAGCTCAAACAGCCCCATTGTTTCCTATGGGGGAATCGTGCACGAGCACGTTTTTGAGGCTGGCCGCTTGCGTAAGCAACTCTGGTATTGAGAGTTGAAGCTGCGTTAAAAATGCTCTACGCTCCTTTTTTGGAGCCTAACGCAGCCTTTATGTGGACTCTCAATACCAGAGTTATTTTTATGGTGCGGCCAGAAAAAAGCCGGCGTTAGTTTTTCGGGTCGTTACTGACAAAACTCCAAATCTAGCCGACTGTTAGTAAAATTACTCTCTCACTGGGGGAATTGCCACAACACTGCAACATATTGTGGAATTCAAAAAGATTTGTCCTCAGCCCTCATCACATCTGCAAGTTACTAGTGAATTTCCATTATAATCACGGGGAGCAGCATCTCTGGTTACCTCCAGGCGCAGAGGACAAACTCCCCTACATTGTGCTACTAGAATCATGATATCCCCTTCAAAACAAATTAAAGGGATATGAAAACCAACATTTTTCTTTCATGATTTAGATAGAGCATGCAATTTTAAACAGCTTTCTAATTGACTTCTATTATCAATTTTTCTTCATTCTCTTCATATCTTTTGCTGAAAAGCATGGGCATATGCTTAGTAGCAGGCACATTTCTGGATCACTATACTGCAACAGTTTTGCAAGAATGTTATCCATTTGCAAGAGCACTAGATGGCAGCACTATTTCCTGCCATTTAGTGCTCCAGATGCCTACCTAGGTATCTCTTCAACACAGAATATCATGGGAACGAAGCAAATTTGATAACAGAAATAAATTGGAAACTTTTTTAAAATTGTATGCTCTGTGTGAATCACAAAAACACCCTCAATAAAACAGTCTATTCTAATGTATGGACAGGAGAAAATTTTAAAAAACTAAAAGAAAAGCTCAAGACAGAGTCTTTATGAATTCCACATGCTTAGCATTTGTTTAGGTGAAAAATCCTGACCATGCTACCAGAATACCCCCGGTCAGCTCCTCGTTCATGTCTGAGGTCTCAGAGACACTTCTCATTCATTTATAGGGCTCGATTTATCAATCATTTGGGGAATTCTCCTTTCTGTTCTATCAGTTCTCCGCAGCTCTCCTTAGGAGAGGCGCACATCAGCCTTCCTAGTAGCTTTGTTAACGTCCCTCTTCAGCAAACTTTCATATAAGGAAATAAAACTACATTTTCATTGTTTTTGTGCTTCAATTTTAGCGCTTTTTTATATCTTATTTTTATGCTCCAATAGATATCATTTTTGTGCTCTGTTATATATTATTTTCACTCCATCATAAATTATTATTGCGCTCCAATAACCATTATTATTGCGCTTTTGTGTGTTTTGCACCTTGTAGAGCCCTATTTTTGCTGCTTCCACAACTACTGGTAGAGAATAGATTTCTAATACTGTTCTCCACTGTAGTTATGGAGAACTTTAATGCAGGAGAACTTTCAGTCCTCCACAGGAGAATATAAATGATACATTTGTAAGTAGGGGAATTAATGAGGAGAACTATATGAAATACCACAAAAAATATCTAATTTAACTCTTTTTTTGGAGAACTTGTTCTCCAAGGAGAGTGAGAACAGAGTAGGAGAATTTTACAGTCGAACTTGCCCAATTTTAAGCATATTTTTGAATGATAAATAGGGGAATTATTTCTCAGGAGAACTTTTAGGAGAAAATATAGGAGAATATGAATGATAAATCGAGCCCATAGTGGTTGTGCTTAGAGAATGCGGCTGCCATTGTTAGCATAGGTTCTCATTTCATGTGTGAAATTTCACACAACTATAGACATTAAAGGCAGGAAAAAACAGAAGATAAAAAAAACAGCAGCCTATTTATTTCAGTAAAATGTTTCATAATACACTAACAGATATAATATCCCCCATCTCCAGCTTTGTGACTAGAAGCTGAAGGTTAACGCTTTAGCAGCCAGGCTCAACCAATATTCCAATAACCGAGAAATTAAGATCACACTAGGTTTTATCCCGGAGAAATAATAAAACAGTCAATCAGTAGCTCAGGATCTTACATTTTCTCCCTCAGGAATAAAAGCCTCATCTGTAACACTGTGGCTGATTGGCTGATACGGTAAAGGGAGAACCATAGACTAGAACTGCCCAGATGTAAACAAATACATTGCTGCAAGCTATGCTACTGGGATGCCAAGTGAACCAGTTTTATTGTAGTTTTTTTTTTTTTTTTTTTTTTTTAACAGGTGGGAAAAGCAGGAAGTGAGGTTGTTTTCATTTCTAGTTCTGTCTCTTGGAAAACAAAACTACGTCCTCTCAACATTTAAAGAGACACTCAATTCAAAATAAAACTTCAATTTTAAACAACTTTCCAATTTACTTCCATTAACAAAATGTGCACAGTCTTTTAATATTTACACTTTTTGAGTCACCAGATCCTACTGAGCATGTGCAAGAGTTCACAGCATATACGTATAGGCATTTGTGATTGGCTGATGGCTGTCACATGATACAGGGGGAGTGGAAATAGACAAGACTTTGCAATTTATTTTAAAAAAAATCTACTACTCATTTGCAGTTCAGACTAAGTGCTATTGCATTGTCTTCTTATCATGCATTTGTTGATTATGCAAATCTACTGTATTGACTGGTCCTTTAAGAGCATAAGTTTTTATGAAAAAAAAAAACAAAACAAAAAAAACATGGTTTCTTTCTTTGAGAATATAATTATGGTTATATTTTAGTGCATTACAAATGTGCACTGCTCTTTGCAAATAACCAATTTTTTTAAATCATATTAAATTTACATCCGCTCTTGAGTACTCAATTTCATGCTTATAAAGTCTGTTTCAAGACCATTTATTTTTTTCTAGTGAGGCTGACAATTTGTCATTACAGTAATCCAGCAAGCAAATGCAAGATTTTGTGAAAAAGACACAGAAGTTAATATTGGCCATTCTAGGCTTGTGCCTGTGATTTTGTAAAGCTATAACTGGATTAGCTTAATAGAATGCTAATCTTCGTATTACTGTGTTATCTTACAAACGTAAGTGAATTTGTTCACATGCAACTTGTGCAGATATGTGAGCAAAATGCAGTTATCATACTTCAGAATAATAATAGGAAAAGAACAGCTTAAAAAATGTGCAATTCCCAAATTCTATTAAAGCAGCAACATGGCATTATATAAAAAAGCCAGATAAATCTACAGCTTATTTTACTCCTCTTCCTGTGGATATAAGAATTAGAAAGAACTGGAAAACCCTCCCAAATTTAATGCAATCACATTTCAAATGTATTATTGTAGGCTTGTGTGAGATATTCTATTAAAAAAATGTCACAACTAGTTAAAGGGACATAACGGAACAATGAAAAATGCTCTAATGCGCTACAGCATTAGCATTCATAGGAGGAAGCAGTTATAGTGGGACAGAGGTAGCTTTTACCTGGTGATTGTTCTGCAAATTGCAAAAGAGCAATGATAAAATGATGAGCAGCTATGCACAGCTAGTCTGGAGATGAACACGGCTGCTGAGCTAATCAGGAGCAGCATATGTGGGTATCCACCAACCAGCAAAATGTTCAGCTCCGGATCAGAAGTGCATTGTAACTTCACAACTGACTAACTATGTGCAATTAAACACATCAGAGCCAATCGCAAAGCGTATTGGACTGATTATGTCCTCATATCTGTAAGTCTGAGGATTTGTGTTGTCTTTTATATTTCTGCCGTTGTTTATTAACCTATCTCATGGTTTGAACATTGTATGAGGTTCCAATTTCGAGATTGTTGTGTTATTGTGAACAGTAATTTATTATTGCTGAAGAAGCAATTATACAGTAGGACTAAAAACAAGCAAGAATGTACTTTAATACGTTAATTTAGTTGTGACAAAAAGGTAGGGGGCCTAACAGAAGAACTGATCACGTCCTCAACATAGCTAGACCTAGCAAATTAGAAACAGCCAGCACATACATGTTAGTTTTGCTTATGTTGCTTTTAGGGCTTTAACTAACGATTATTTTCACAATCGATTAATGGACCGATTATTTTTTCGATTAATCGGATAAAAAAAAATAATCAATAATTGTTTCCTATGTTTTAAATAAAATCCACATACTGAGGGTTATAAAATAAACTTTAGACTAAAACTTTACATTAACACAACTGTTTGTCCAATCTTTAAACAGCAGAACACATTTTTTTGAAAATTAAGCAAAACAAAACCACAAACTGTTTGAAAAGAGGTAGAACTAGAAAAGGTAAACTATCACTCTTTATAACATTCTGTTATTTACTCTTTCAGAAACTTTGCATTGAAATGCAAAAATGTCAATATGTTCACATGCTCCTGGCTGAGACTGGCTTTCTCTTTGCAAGCTATGTTGCCTGCAGTAGAGAAGAGGCGTTCAGATATGGGGCCCCATTTATCAAGCTCCGGATGGAGCTTGAGGGCCGTGTTTCTGGCTAACCTGCAGGCTCGCCAGAAACACCAGTTATGAAGCAGTGGTCTAAAGACCGCTGCTACATAACCCTGTCCGCCTGCTCTGAGCAGGCGGACAGACATCGCCTAAAATCAACCCGATCGAGTATGATCGGGTTGATTGACAATCCCCTGCTGGTGGCCGATTGGCCGTGAATCTGCAGGAGGCGGCGCTGCACCAGTAGCTCACAAGAGTTGCTGGTGCAATGCTGAATATGGAGAGCGTATTGCTCTCCGCATTCAGCGAGGTCTGGCGGACCTGATCCGCACTGTCGGATCAGGTCTGCCAGACCTTTGATAAATATCCCCCCCATGGTGTTGAGTTGTCTGAGATGCATAATTAGGGTTTTGCAAATTTCGCCAAAGTGGGATATTTATCTTTGTTAGCACTTGACCAATGCGGTGGGGCCTATTTATGTAATGTCTGTCCGACATGATCCGATCAGCGGATCATGTCCGACAGACATCGCTGAATGCGGACAGCAATACGCTCTCAGCATTCAGCATTGCACCAGCAGCTCTTGCGAACTGCTGGTGCAACACTACCCCCTGCAGATTCACGGCCAATCGGACGCTAGCAGGGGGTGTCAATCAACCCGATCGTATTGGATCGGGTTGATTTCACACGATCTTTGTCTGCCTCCTCAGAGCAGGCAGACAGGTTATGGAGCAGCGGTCTTTAAACTGCTGCTTCATAACTGGTGTTTCTGGCTAGTCTGAAGGCTCTCCAGAAACACGTCCCTTCAAGCTCCATATGGAGCGTGATAAATGGGCCCCGGTGTGTTTTCCACCTTTGCAAGGGGACTCTCAAAGTAAATCTGGACTTCATTCTAACATAAAAAATATTGTGAATATCTATATGCAATGGCAAAAAAACAGCTATAAGGTTAGGGGAAAATATCTAGTCCGCTCGAAAAATAACAGATATATAATTATAGAGGTTGAATCTGGTACATATCACAATTTAGTAAAAATATAAAAAAACAATAATTAAAAAAAAAAAGTAAAGAGCGCTAAGGACTTTATATCAATAACAGGACAAAGCCATACACATACAGTACATATAATCAGCAATACCAAGCAATCCGCTAATAATTGTGCAAACAGATAATAGTGCCCATCAGTTCAAGTAGCAACTCCCATCAATCTAGGGCTAAGTGTAAATAACTCCCATCAATCTAGGGCTAAGGGTAAATAATAAGCTCGGCACTATATCATGCAAAGCATAGTCCCAAATTACCTGATTTAATATAAACAATCCTAATGATGACTCCTATTATTTCTGGGTTGCACATAAGTCAGGAGTAGTTGTAAACTTAAAAAGAAACTTATACTGTCCAGTAAAAGTTAACTGTAGACGTCCTTTTTAGGCTAAGGGCATAACCATAAAACACAGCACCATGTGCAGGAGCTCAATGGAGTAAAGCAGCTGGTGTCGTGCACAGACCAACTAATTGCAAACCAATTAATCGATTACGAGATTCGTTGACAACTATTTTCATAATCAATTATAACGATTAGTTGTTGCAGCTCTAGACTTGCTTTCTATTACCCTTCACATAAGTTAAAACAAAACTGCCAGTAGTTTGTAAAAGAAAATGTGATAACAGGATTAAATTAAAAAGTTGTTTCAAATTACATGCTCTATCTGATCATGAAAGAAAAATTTGGGATTTCATATCCATTTATATTTTTAATTACGCACAATTAGACATTTTTGCAGTGCACTTTCATTATTTATGATCCCTTATCCTGCAATTTAACTCTAAAACTTGCTGGAGTGCATTATATTCAAAGGAGAACTCTGCCCCTCCTACATGAGGCAAAGTGATTGGCTGGTTGGTGTTGCAGCTCATTTTTAGATGGTCCTAATTGGTCACGACACTGGAAGTACGGTAAACAGCATTCAACAGGCTTTTTAAAGGGTATGTCCTAGGCCTGCAAAACAATGCATTGACTTCGAACAAAATAACAGTTTTAAGTGGAATGCGAATTTAAACTGAGTTAAATGTCCCTTTAAACAAACTGATGTAATACTCAAGTAAAATATCAATTGCTCTAAAGCAAAACTAAAATGTTCTCCAGCCATCAAAGTTCCCTCAAGAGTACATCGGACTGGACTAACCAGAGGCTAAAGAAAAGCTGCAAGATATTTGATAGCAAGATTATAGTGTGCATGACTGCTTCCCTTTACTTACAGTATCAGATCACTGGTAGAACATGTACTGTAATTGAGTCTGATTACATATGCCAACTAATCTGTAACCATTACAAGATCCCTTTTATTTAAATATTGATAATTACAAAGAGGTGCACAATACATAGTTCTTTGTTGCCCTGTAAGGTGTGTTCTGTATCTGTCAGAATATTCATTAGCTCTACACTAGAATTAATATTAATATAAATGAACAAAGCTTTAATCAACACAGCTAAAAGGGACACAATTGTGTGGGCAGAATTAAAGATGGAGGTGAAATTTAAACTGTCATGATTCAGAAAGTGCAGACGCTTTTCAATTTATTTCTGTTATCAAATGTATCTTTTTCTCTTGCATTTAATAGACAGATATGTGATGTCTCGTACAGCTAACAGGATCTGCAGGAAACACAAGAAATCTGACATCACAATCGGAATTTCCAGAAATGCTCTTAATATCTTTGTTTTTATATTATAATCACTTTTTGGGATTGTACAGTATTCTAGTCTTTGTCTCACGGCAACGATCTACACGTTTTTTTATTCAGTGACGTTTCTTCATCCGGACAATTGATTTTCTGTCCTTTAGGCGGCGGAGTCAGGAATCCGTAGGAAAAAAGAAGCACATGCGCAATTGATTCAAGGGATGTGCTGTGTAAGGACTTGACTGCCAAAAGGCCAGAAAATCAATTGGCCGGATGAAGAAACTTCACTAAATAAAAAAAAGGTGTAGATTGTTGTGGGAGGAGGAGTGGTATTAGTAAATCGGAGCGATTAGCTGTAAAAACACTTTTATTTTGAAGAGAAAAAAAAATCATGAATGAAAGTGGGTTAGATTTTTACCATAGTTACACTGATTTATTCCATAATGATCGTTTACCATCACTTTAATGGAAGATTAGAAAAATCACTGGCTTGTGCACCTCTCCCATACATTCCAGGAAGAAAACCACATTGTAGTAGCTATAGGCTAGAGAGCTGCCTTGGACCCTTGTGTAGAGCAGCTGTCATCAGGGGCCCTAGTATTTTTGTCCGAGGCAGTGGCTTTGATTAGCACATATCGAAAGGGCAAATCAATTTTGCTTCCTAATTTTCTGGGCTTTCAGCTATATTGTGCATGTTAATACTTTTCCAACTCTTATCACTGTTCTCTTTTGTAATACTTTCACCTTTGGATCACTGTTTTTAATAACCACCACAAAGCAGGTAAATCACATATAAAAAAAGTCCCACACAGAAACTGTAGGGGACTGCTGGTCCCGAGTGGGAAACAGCCAATGAGCAAATTGGCATGAGCAGTCGCACAACCCCGCCAATCAGCTTAGGCGCTTCAGTGTTTGCTGCTTCCCGGTTAGACTTTACCTTTTTTGCATTAAATAGTGCAAAATGTACGTACTCAAATTAATTGGAGCATGAGATTTTTGAACTACAATGTCCCTTTAATAGTAATGTATACTTAGATCAATTCTTACTAAAACTATCATCACAAAGTCAAAGGGGCATATGTATCAAGCTCCAAAAGGAGCTTGATGCCCCGTGTTTCTGGCGAGTCATCAGACTCGCCAGAAACAGCAGTTATGAAGCAGCGGTCACAAAGACCGCTGCTCCATAACCTGTCCGCCTGCTCTGAGCAGGCGGACAGACATCGTAACAATACAACCCGATTGAGTATGATCGGGTTGATTGACACCCTCCTGCTGGCGGCCTATTGGCCACGAGTCTGCAGGGGGCGGCGTTGCACCAGCAGCTCTTGTGAGCTGCTGGTGCAATGATGAATACGGCGAGCGTATTGCTCGCCGTATTCAGCGAGGTCTGGCGGACCTGTTCCGCACTGGCGGATCAGGTCCGCCAGACTTTCATAACTAGAGGCCAAAGTGTTTAAGGAGTCATTATTACAGTTGGAAAGCTCAGATTTTGTAACAAAAAAACAGAGAATTTGTTTTACAGCACTACAAGTTAACTAGTCTGTACAATCAGTTTAGCCGCATTGCACTAACGAATTGGATCTATGCTGCTGCACATACATGAATTTTTCATTTCACCTTGTCATCAAATACGTTTTTAATATTAAAAATATAAATTACATATTGAGCTGAAATTTCTTAATCAACAGATTTTTAATCAACCGACACCTGGAATAAGTAGGATTTCTGTAAAATAAACCATGATGTACTACCCCTATACATAATGTGTTTTATAATAGAATTTATTTACATAAAAATAACAGTAAATCAGTTTCGCAATATCTCAGTATCCTTTGTTTTTTGCAATGTGCGATTGGAATTTTGTTTTGCGTTGGCTAATATATTGCTTCAATACATAATGATCCTTTCACCAGCATAATTTATGTTGCTTCATTAGTGAAAAGCATGTAACTAATGCCAAGTGCTATTTGCTAACTGACTAGACTAGAAAATACTATGCAACTGACCCTAGCGGCTAGAGGAAAGGTGAACTATTGCGCAAACAAAAACAGCAGTAAATTTGTATCAAGTAAGACTGTTTTGTTGGAAAATATATATATTTTAAGAAGCTGGATAACTTGATAGGTTTGTAGATAACTTAAAACCCTGGTTATGACAAAGTTTTATAATTTGGATCTTCATGCAACAAGAAGTCAAACTTTTTAAATTATATATATATAGAATTCATAGCTAAGATTTTAGCAAATAATATTTATAGGAACTTGCATGTGACTTCAGATAGAGCAAACAATGTTTTGAGACTTCAATTCTTTTATCATCAAATTTAGTTTGTTCTTTTGGTGTCCTTTGTTGAAAAACATACCTAGGTAGGTAAAAGAGCAATGCACTACTGGTTCCATATAGTTATTGGTTTGTCTGCACATATGTATTTTGTCATTGGCTCACCAGATATGTTCAGCTGGCTCACAGTAGTGCATTGTTGCCCTGGAGGCTGACTTTATAGGGATACTAAACCCAAGATTTTTCTTTCATGATTCAGATAGAGCATGCAGTTTTATACAACTTTCTAATTTACTCCTATTATCAATCTTTCTTAGTTTTCTTGCTATCTTTATTTAAAAAGCAGGAATGTAAACCTTAGGAGCCGGCCCATTTTTGGTTGAGAACCTGGGTTGTGCTTGCTTATCGGTTTGCTAACTGTAACCAACAATAAGCAAGCACTATCTATGGTGCTGAACATAAAATAAGCTGGCTCCTAATCTTTACATTCCTGCTTATTAAATAAAGATTGCAAGAGAATGAAGAAAAATTGATAAGAGTAAATTATAGAGTTGCTTAAAATTGCATGAATCATGAAAAAAAAATGGGTTTAGTATTCCTTTAACTGTGTTTAATCACTTTGCAGGGGTTAAACACATAGTTATATACAAGCAACAGTGCAATAATAAAATATTCAAACATTTTAGAGCATTTTCTTTTTGCACCTTTATGTCTTTATAAAAGTACAGGAAAATAATGCCATCCAAGTTTTTGGGGCAGTGCGTCAAATTTCTATAGACTAATGTTCTTGCGGGCTGGACACATTAAAAAAAATCAATATATTGATGAAACAAAGTAGATCCATTCTTTATTGCCCAGCACAGCACATATAGTCTTTATAAAACCAATGCAGCAATCCTACTAACAACCAGCTTCGCTCTCCACAACGCCATTTTTATTTTAAAGGGAGAAAATTCTGTATGGGCTGAGTAAGATGCACTAACCTGATGGTCACGCTGAAGAAAATTGTGATTTCCATTATTAGCACATCATTTTATATTTAAGTATATTTATTTTTTACATCAAATAGGTCAGATCCTTGTTTCTACACCTGTGGAACATGTACCCCTGCAGGTACCAGTAACATTGGCAATGTGTTTGTGTACTCTAGTTCTTGCCCTTTCAATATTTGTTTACCTTAATGCAGCTAATGTAAACATTCTATGCATCACAGAAATCAGTGATTCTCAGTTCTACCCTTGAGCATCCCTGACCGGCCAGATTCTAATTCCCTGCCGGGCTGGTCAGCTGCCTACTCACTGACACTGACTCACCTGTGCTCAGGTATGGACAGCCTTAGAATCTGGCCAGTTAGTTACATTTGAGGACTGGAAATGAGAGACCCTGATATAAAGTGTGTCACAGAAATAGTGCCAGGTAACGTGCATCACCATGAACATATATGTGCCATATAGGAGGGACACAGTGAGATATCACATAGAAAAAATACTTTAGTAAAAGTGCCAGGTAAAGTCTATCAAAGTATACCCCAGTGAAATGAGCCTGCATATGTGATGATACTAGAAGCAGAAATGCAGAAATAACACTTCCCCATAAGATGTTTTTGTGCTAATGTAAGGGACAAAATATTAAACAAATAGAAGTCTGTTGTGAGTTTTCTCTATAAATTGTATTCTTTATTATGTGTTACTCTAAAGATTTGCAGCATTTGCTTTCAATACAAACAGATCTTTAAAAAAAAAATCCTGAAAAGAGATTATATTATATATATATATATAGTGCCAACTTATCACATTGGGCACTATGTAAAAGTGACACAAATTTTTTTTTTACTTATAATATTTACATGTTGCAGTTGGCGCAAATATGTTTGCCAGTAGGGGTACTTGGTACAAGAAGGTTGAGAGAAACTGGGTTAAACCACAGCTACCACGTTAAATTGTAATACATATGTAAAAAACAAGCAATGCAAAACCATTCACTAAAGTGTTATGAATTGTAACTCTGATTCACTGCTGAAAGCATAAGTGATCTCAAAACCAATTGTTTAAGGGCTGGTGACCTGAATTCAGTGAGACTAATATCTGCAGAATCTTACTTTTCTGTTTTGCTGACATTTATTACCTTTGTACTGCAGCTGCTCAATAGAGTACGTTCTATTGCATTGTATTTTTATTATGCATTTGTAGATTATGTAAGGGCTACGTCTGTGTCTTAGTTTGCACACAAGACAAACATATTTACCTCTATTGTGTGTAGGAAACAGTAGGTCAAGCAGGAAAAGGGTATGTGGAGATAAAGAATAGGTGTTTATGGGATATATTACTTTGCTAAAGGTAAATTTAACAAGTTCTGGGGAGAGGCCTTGTTGCTGCATTGGGAAGTTTTGAGGGTTATATGCCACATTTAAATCACTGCCTTCTACATCAGTGAGTGAAAGAAGATACAAGCAAATTCACTGTGGATACTGACATAACAGGCTTGATCACTTTCCCAGCAAGTACTGAAAGGATAACTAATTATTTAATGACTTTAAAAAGGGCCTGTGACCACTGCTACATCAGTGCTGAGCACAGATTGTCATGCCAATTTCTCCATTAGATAAAACTCAGTGGTCTAGTATGAATAAAACCTATTTGTGAAAATAATATCTTCTGAAAATAATATCTTGCTGGGTGGGGGTGGGGGGGGGGGGGATTGCTATAGCCTCAAAATTCAAAATTTCTGGAATTCGTAAAGATTTGTACCTGTCCCGTGTAACATCTGCAAATTGTGAATCACTCTCCATTATAATCAACGAAGAAGTGTCTAGCTCTAACTATGCGCATTGAAGCGTTCCATTGTCAAGGGTATCAGCATTACAAAATGCCTTTAAAATCTTACAAAATAAACAAAACGGGAGAAAGTGCCCTCTATAAAACAGCCCACTCTAACATATGTGCAAAAAGAAAACTTTTTAAAAGTAAAAGAAACATGGAAGGAAAGAGACAACTTTCTTAGTTTGGAAGTATCGAGATATGACCTTGAGCTTAGATACATCACAGGTGCAATGGTCTTTATAAATTCTCCATACGTGGGGGCAAGGTTTAGGTGAGAAATTATGGTCAGCATCTCATTCTGCCTGCACGGTGTCCGAGATGTCTCTGGTTGAGACTACTTTTCTATAACAAAAGAGGTATGCAAATATTCTACACTTGCAGACATATATATTCGTCTTTAAGTGTTTCCAAAGTTGTTGCAGGGATATAATTGTTTTAACCATTGAGCAATATACTTCATACATGAAATGAGAACCTAACATATTAGGCACTTAAAAGGATATGAAACCCAATTTTTAATGGTTTTAAGCAACTTTCCAATTTATTTCTAGGTAGGCTCAAGAGCTTCTCATTGGTTGCTGCATATAAATGCATTGTGTTATTGGCTCAGCTGAAATGTTGAGCTAGCTTCATGTAGTGCATTGATGCTTCTTCAATGAAGGATACCAAAAGAATGAAGCAAATTATATAAAAGAAGTGAATTACAAAATTGTTAAAATTGTATTCTCTATCTAAATCATGAAAGAAAAATGTTTGGTTTCATGCTCCTTTAATTATAGATGCTAGTGGCTGGAACACTCACTAATGATACACTCAGAATGATATGTGAAACATGGCTCAATTAATTTAACACATGATCTCGCCTTTATAACGCAGCCCTTCAGCTACCTTACAAGCGTCTGTTAATCGAGCCCATCGACTATCTCCTTATCAGTACGGAGCCAGTTGCCTTTTTACCAGCTAACACTCTGACATGATCTCACAAATAAGCCTGTATCATTTGAGGTTCTGCATTACAAAGTAATAACATGCTAATGTCATTAACTCCAGTTCCACCCAGAATTCACCTAAATACAGTGTCCGAAAAATCCTGACACTAACGTTCCATGTTATTTGTTCAGGTGTCATAAAACTCACACCAATGGAGAGAAATCACACAACATTTTGGGGATTTTTTTAGTTGTTATATTGTAGTATAGGAGTCTCTCCTTCACATACAGCATCCTGCCTGTCTATATCTAGGTAAAATTTGTACTGTATTTCCAAAATTCTTTGAGGGACTTTACTTTACTGCCGAGACTTCTTAGGTCATCTCGCGTGAGAGGAGAGCTTTATCAGGCCCTAAGTGTTGTTGAAGGGGTAGTTTAGTCAAAATGAAACGTTCATGATTCAGATAGTTTCTAATTTACTCCTATTATCTATTTTTCTTCCTTCTCTTTGTACCTTTATTTGAAAAATCAAGAATGTAATCTTAGGAGCCACCCCATTTTTGATTCAGAACCTGGGAAGCGCCTGATTATTTGGTGGCTACATTTAGGGGTAAATTTGTTATTGTGCGGACGGACATAATACGATGTAGCGTATCATGTCCGCTGCACATCAATAAATGCCAACAGCATACGCTGTTGACATTTATCATTGCACCAGCAGTTCTTGTGAACTGCTGGTGCAATACCGCCCCCTGCAGATTCACAGCCAATCGGCCGCTAGCAGGGGTTGTCAATCAACCCAATCGTATTCAATCGGGCTGATTGCTGTCCGCCACCTCAGAGGTGGCTGACGAGTTAAGGAGCAGCGGTCTTAGGACCGCTGCTTCTTAACTTCTGCTTCAGGTGGAACTGAAGCAGAGTGGGTCGAAGCAGCATCCGCTGCTTCATAAATCGACCCCTTTGACTCTATCTGAATCAATTAAAGTTACATTTTGACCAGACTATCCCTTTAAGAGTCTTTAAATATCTATTTGTTTATTTATACCGTGTTACTCTGCACTGTTTGAAGTCATAGTACCTTAATGTAATGGATTTAAAATACTTTTTTCTATGTTATTTTTTTTATTTTTGGACTTTACCATTCGTGCCATGCACACCACTCAAAACTAAACTAAACCATATATAAAGTCATTGTTATAGTCTCCTTTTAAATGACGTCTGTCTATTTTACCATAAGTTTATTTTTTGGTTATCATAGCTAAGCATTTTCTGTATCTTTTACATGGAGTCATTGAGTCTTTGCTTTCTGATTAAGAGGGCATTTATAAAAATGACAAATCTCTGCATGGGGTATATCATCTGCGGCACAATAATTTTTAGGAGGAGCCTTAAATAAGAAATGCTTCTTTCAAGCTGGAACATGTATTGCAGAGAGACAACGCTTCAGACCGTGAGATACCTGGATCTAAGGGCAAGGTTACAGGCAATGAAGGACAGACTCAGATCATTTCTCCACTTACCTCCAGGATATTATTCTCTATAAAAGCCCCATTCCTACAGCAATAACGGAGTAACCATTCCACATAAGGGAAATTTCACCTTGACTGTGCACCCAAATAGCACAACACATTCACAACAGAAAGCCGTCAAATTATGTTTTTTGTTATATTTCCTTTCTATAACCTTTTTAATTTGCCCGGATTTATTATGATAATACACAGAAAATGTTGTGGATATAACTTATATTTCTTACTGAAGCACAAGTCCCATGTACAACTAAATATTTTGAATGTAAATGTCAAATTTGCAGTGCTCACATCATACACGATGTGAAATCCCTAAAATCCCCTCCTCTACACACACTTTATTTGTACATAGTAAACAGAACTGATACAACAGGAGGGTTTTTATTCTCCAATAAACTTTGATCAGTCTGCAATATTTAGATGTAGCCTCGCGCAGTCACGCTTTGGTAGCTCAGCAGGATAGAACAGATACAGCTAAGAATGATTCATCATAGAAAGGAAAGATATTATTAACCCTTTTGTTGGCACTGGTTAAAAAAGTTTTAAAAAAGAGAAGTTTACTGTTCTCCTCCCTGAGATAAAAGCAGTTTAGTGTAACTTTTTGGAATGTTAGTGTTATTTTATAGTTATTGGTGGGATTATTTGGTATTTTTTTATGAATGCACTGTCATTGTAAACAATGCTTTATGACAGATACATTACAAAGGTTTGTAAATAATTGCAGTGAGTAAAAAGGAGCTAAATATTGTGGATCAATAAGTATGTAACAAATATAATCAATATAAGAAAGAATTGTAGATTTATATAGAAAAGTATATTAGCATATGTGTCCCATCCAACTAAATTAAAAAAATATTTTATTTTCTTAAACATGCAATTTTGCTGAAAAATAAAATGTAATTTTACACAACCATCAGCAAGGCATATTAAATTTAACCCTTGCACTGTTGTACTCTAAGGCTGCATTGTATAAGTAGTTTTTTTAACATGTTTAAATAACCACTTCATTATCACTCCTGACTGCGAGCTTTATGAGACACCTGCTTGGTCTTGCTCCAGCTGTAGTTCTGCAATGCATAGCTCATCTGGTGCACTGAGAGGGTTAAGTAATCAAAGCATCACCTTAGCTTGGATACCATTCTTTGTTTCCAGGCAGAATACAGTGCAGATGTGAAAGCTGCCAAACTGCGCATGAGCACACTGGGCTTGAGAGAAGAAAAAAAAAAATCTCCCACTCATAAGCAATTATGTAGTTTCTGCGGATTTTGCTAAAGTCAGAATACATATAGAAACCAAGTTTTTTTTACATTTTTTACACTTTTATACCTTCTTTTAGCAAATAAACTGATAATTTAGATGACTTTATATTTATTTCTTTGTGCCTTATTTTCATATATATCATTTTCAAATGATATATACTATATATATATATATATATATATATATATATATATATATATATATATATATATATAAAAATGTACTGTAATATATAAGTGGGAATAAAGAAAAAAATAAAATACTTACGTATGTAATAAACACTTAAAAATATTAAAATACATTAAAGTAAGCACAATATTAAGGGTTAAAGAAAAAATGCCCTTCCCACAAACTGTGTGTGCATTTTATGGACACTGCGCCATAGCAATGTAAAAATGAAATGATAACTACAGAATAAAAGTGCAGCAAAGTACCAGTGAAGATCTTTTCTCCATACATTTAAACAAAACAAAAAAAACTTAAATACAGGATGTCACTGCAGATCATATTCAGCAGCAGACACACAGCAGAAAATAATGTTGGCTATATACAAAAATCAATGTGCGCAATATGAAGCAAGGTATTTGTGCCTATGCACAGCCACTATTAGCTAATAAATAAAACAAGAACTAATATTAAATGACTGTATTCATTTCTACAGTTACTGTAACAACATGTGGCACTGACAACTTACACTGCTCAAATAGTATACTAGAATAACTGAAAAAAAGGAACGCCAGAGCTGCGAAGAAAAAAAAAAAAGCATAGACCCAACACTTTCTAAGGGGCTTAGGAGACAAATAATATAAAGTTAGAAGCAGCCTTACCTTTTGCTTTATGCTGATCTAGCAAATCCCAGCAGACTCTGCGTTCAGCTGCAGAATGCCATATGTAAGAAGCAGAAGCAGCAGTAAGCAAGACGGACAGACTGCTGGCAGAGGTTTTAGCATGGGTGTATAATGAATGCCGCCATTTTAAAGCCTGGCTCTTGAAATCACTAGGCATAACCAAATTAAAGCACGCCCAACGTACATAACTTCATTGCTGGGACGTGCATGTGGGACTAAACTATTTACCTAGAGGGTGGGTAAAATGTCAATCAGACACAACAAAATATGTATTGAAAGCAGAAGATAAGGGTTACACAAACTATTCTGCACTCTTACACTAAGAGCAGGATACAGTTATTTCTATTGTATTACCTTTTGCTTGTGCAATATTTATATAAGTCTCTTTGACATAGCTTTAACTACAGAGCTTTAACATTATCAATTTCCTGTCTCCCTCTGCTGTGCCGACTTGGTACATTCCACAAAACACAGCACCTAATGGCCTTCAGGATCTATGGCGTGTTCTGTAACTCAGCCTGGCTGCTGCCATAGCAACATAGCTAAAACCTTCTCTAGTGCAGCTCAATAAATCTACCATTACAATAAAGGTGACTCAAAGCAATTAGTGTAAGCAAATTCACCAATGGATGTGAAAGCCTGTAGGCTGTGGGTTCTGCAATTTTTTTTTATTAAAAGTAACAATTTTAGAACTGAAATACTGAAGAAGAAAAAAAAAGAAACATTTTAAAATATTTTAGCAAACACATGTAACATGCTATCGAAAAAAAGAAAAAAAAATGTACTGGTGCTAAAATGTAAATTTGGCTGTCACTCAGTAGGTTAATCTGGTTACAGATGCTGTGTCCCCTTGTCCTCATTTTACCCAATCCCTCCACTTTATCTTATGGCCAATATGGACAGGGAATTCCTTTGTATTTACTTGCTTATGTGCATATTTACTGTTTTATTTTTTTACATGTACACTTAAAAAAATACTTTTATATTACAATTCTGCATACTTTATTAAAAAATATAGAAAATAGTGTATATTATAATGGGTGTACATGGCAAAAAAACATAATTTATGCTTACCTGATAAATTTATTTCTCTTGTAGTGTATCCAGTCCACGGATCATCCATTACTTGTGGGATATTCTCCTTCCCAACAGGAAGTTGCAAGAGGATCACCCACAGCAGAGCTGCTATATAGCTCCTCCCCTCACTGCCATATCCAGTCATTCGACCGAAACAAGACGAGAAAGGAGAAACCATAGGGTGCAGTGGTGACTGTAGTTTAATTAAAATTTAGACCTGCCTTAAAAGGACAGGGCGGGCCGTGGACTGGATACACTACAAGAGAAATAAATTTATCAGGTAAGCATAAATTATGTTTTCTCTTGTTAAGTGTATCCAGTCCACGGATCATCCATTACTTGTGGGATACCAATACCAAAGCTAAAGTACAAGGATGATGGGAGGGACAAGGCAGGAACTTAAACGGAAGGAACCACTGCCTGTAGAACCTTTCTCCCAAAAACAGCCTCCGAAGAAGCAAAAGTATCAAATTTGTAAAATTTTGAAAAGGTGTGAAGCGAAGACCAAGTCGCAGCCTTGCAAATCTGTTCAACAGCGGCCTCATTTTTAAAGGCCCAGGTGGAAGCCACAGCTCTAGTAGAATGAGCTGTAATCCTTTCAGGGGGCTTCTGTCCAGCAGTCTCATAGGCTAAGCGTATTATGCTCCGAAGCCAAAAGGAGAGAGAGGTTGCCGAAGCTTTTTGACCTCTCCTCTGTCCAGAGTAAACGACAAACAGGGCAGATGTTTGACGAAATAGCCATCAAAAACAGAACTTTCGAAGATAAAAGTTTAATATCAATGGAATCAAGGGGTTCAAACGGAACTCCCTGAAGAACTTTAAGAACCAAGTTTAAGCTCCACGGGGGAGCAACAGTTTTAAACACAGGCTTAATCCTAACCAAAGCCTGACAAAATGCCTGGACTTCTGGAACTTCTGCCAGACGCTTGTGCAAAAGAATAGACAGAGCAGAGATCTGTCCTTTTAAAGAACTAGCTGATAAGCCTTTGTCCAAACCCTCTTGGAGAAAGGACAATATCCTAGGAATCCTAACCTTACTCTATGAGTAACTCTTGGATTCACACCAAAAAAGATATTTACGCCATATCTTATGGTAGATTTTCCTGGTGACAGGCTTCCGAGCCTGTATTAAGGTATCAATGACTGACTCGGAGAAGCCACGCCTTGATAGAATCAAGCGTTCAATCTCCATGCAGTCAGTCTCAGAGAAATTAGATTTGGATGATTGAAAGGACCTTGTATTAGAAGGTCCTGCCTCAGAGGCAGAGTCCATGGTGGAAGAGATGACATGTCCACTAGGTCTGCATACCAGGTCCTGCGTGGCCACGCAGGCGCTATCAGAATCACCGATGCTCTCTCCTGTTTGATTTTGGCAATCAGTCAAGGGAGCAGAGGAAACAGTGGAAACACATAGGCCAGGTTGAAGAACCAAGGAGCTGCTAGAGCATCTATCAGCGTTGCTCCCGGGTCCCTGGACCTGGATTCGTAACAAGGAAGCTTGGCGTTCTGGCGAGACGCCATGAGATCCAGTTCTGGTTTGCCCCAACTATGGACCAGTTGAGCAAACACCTCCGGATGGAGTTCCCACTCCCCCGGATGAAAAGTCTGACGACTTAGAAAATCTGCCTCCCAGTTCTCTACGCCTGGGATGTGGATCGCTGACAGGTGGCAAGAGTGAGACTCTGCCCAGCGAATTATCTTTGAGACTTCTAACATCGCTAGGGAACTCCTGGTTCCCCCTTGATGGTTGATGTAAGCCACAGTCGTGATGTTGTCCGACTGAAATCTGATGAACCTCAGTGTTGCTAACTGAGGCCAAGCTAGAAGAGCATTGAATATTGCTTTTAACTCCAGAATATTTATTGGGAGGAGTTTCTCCTCCTGAGTCCACGATCGCTGAGCCTTCAGGGAGTTCCAGACTGCGCCCCAACCTAGAAGGCTGGCATCTGTTGTTACAATCGTCCAATCTGGCCTGCGAAAGGTCATACCCTTGGACAGATGGACCCGAGAAAGCCACCAGAGAAGAGAATCTCTGGTCTCATGATCCAGATTTAGTAGAGGGGACAAATCTGAGTAATCCCCATTCCACTGACTTAGCATGCATAATTGCAGCGGTCTGAGATGCAGGCGCGCAAATGGCACTATGTCCATTGCTGCTACCATTAAGCCGATTACTTCCATGCACTAAGCCACTGACGGGCGTGGAATGGAATGAAGGACACGGCAAGCATTTAGAAGTTTTGATAACCTGGACTCCGTCAGGTAAATTTTCATCTCTACAGAATCTATAAGAGTCCCTAGGAAGGAGACTCTTGTGAGTGGGGATAGAGAACTCTTTTCCACGTTCACTTTCCACCCATGCGACCTCAGAAATGCCAGAACTATCTCTGTATGAGACTTGGCAATTTGAAAGCATGACGCCTGTATCAGGATGTCGTCTAGATACGGAGCCACCGCTATGCCTCGCGGTCTTAGAACCGCCAGAAGTGAGCCCAGAACCTTTGTAAAAATTCTCGGGGCAGTGGCCAACCCGAAGGGAAGAGCTACAAATTGGTAATGCCTGTCTAGAAAGGCAAACCTTAGGAACCGATGATGATCTTTGTGAATCGGTATGTGAAGGTAGGCATCCTTTAAGTCCACTGTGGTCATGTACTGACCCTCTTGGATCATGGGTAGGATGGTCCGAATAGTTTCCATTTTGAATGATGGAACTCTGAGGAATTTGTTTAAGATCTTTAGATCCAAGATTGGTCTGAAGGTTCCCTCTTTCTTGGGAACCACAAACAGATTTGAATAAAATCCCTGTCCTTGTTCCGTCCGCGGAACTGGATGGATCACTCCCATTACTAGGAGGTCTTGCACACAGCTTAGGAATGCCTCTTTCTTTATCTGGTTTGATGATAACCTTGAAAGATGAAATCTCCCTTGTGGAGGAGAAGCTTTGAAGTCCAGAAGATATCCCTGAGATATGATCTCCAACGCCTAGGGATCCTGAACATCTCTTGCCCACGCCTGGGCGAAGAGAGAATGTCTGCCCCCAACTAGATCTGTTTCCGGATAGGGGGCCGTTCCTTCATGCTGTCTTGGGGGCAGCAGCAGGCTTCCTGGCCTGCTTGCCCTTGTTCCAGGACTGGTTAGGTTTCCAGGCCTGTCTGGAATGAGCAACAGTTCCCTCTTGTTTTGAAGCGGAGGAAGTTGATGCTGCTCCTGCCTTGAAATTTCGAAAGGCACGAAAATTAGACTGTTTGGCCTTTGATTTGGCCCTGTCCTGAGGAAGGGTATGACCCTTGCCTCCAGTAATGTCAGTAATAATTTCCTTCAAGCCAGGCCCGAATAAGGTCTGCCCCTTGAAAGGAATGTTGAGTAATTTAGATTTAAGCCATAGCGCCCTATGCGCCTGGATGGCGAATCCGGAATTCTTAGCCGTTAGTTTAGTCAAATGAACAATGGCATCAGAAACAAATGAGTTAGCTAGCTTAAGCGTTCTAAGCTTGTCAATAATTTCATTCAATGGAGCTGTCTGGATGGCCTCTTCCAGGGCCTCAAACCATAATGCCGCCGCAGCAGTGACAGGCGCAATGCATGCAAGGGGCTGTAAAATAAAACCTTGTTGAATAAACATTTTCTTAAGGTAACCCTCCAATTTTTTATCCATTGGATCTGAAAAAGCACAACTGTCCTCAACCGGGATAGTGGTACGCTTTGCTAAAGTAGAAACTGCTCCCTCCACCTTATGGACCGTCTGCCATAAGTCCCGTGTAGTGGCGTCTATTGGAAACATTTTTCTAAATATAGGAGGTGGGGAAAAGGGCACACCGGGTCTATCCCACTCCTTGCTAATAATTTCTGTAAGCCTTTTAGGTATAGGAAAAGCGTCAGTACACACCGGCACCGCATAGTATCTATCCAGCCTACACAATTTCTCTGGAATTGCAACTGTGTTAAAGTCATTCAGAGCAGCTAATACCTCCCCAAGCAATACACGGAGGTTCTCAAGCTTAAATTTAAAATTAGAAATCTCTGAATCAGGTTTCCCCGAGTCAGAGATGTCACCCACAGACTGAAGCTCTCCGTCCTCATGTTCTGCATACTGTGACGCAGTATCAGACATGGCTCTAACAGCATTTGCGCGCTCTGTATGTCTCCTAACCCCAGAGCTATCGCGCTTGCCTCTTAATTCAGGCAACCTGGATAATACCTCTGACAGGGTATTATTCATGATTGCAGCCATGTCCTGCAAGGTAATCGCTATGGGCGTCCCTGATGTAATTGGCGCCATATTAGCGTGCGTCCCCTGAGCGGGAGGCGAAGGGTCTGACACGTGGGGAGAGTTAGTAGGCATAACTTCCCCCTCGACAGAACCCTCTGGTGATAATTCTTTTATAGATAAAGACTGATCTTTACTGTTTAAGGTGAAATCAATACATTTAGTACACATTCTCCTATGGGGCTCCACCATGGCTTTCAAACATAATGAACAAGTAGGTTCCTCTGTGTCAGACATGTTTAAACAGACTAGCAATGAGGCTAGCAAGCTTGGAAAACACTTTAAAACAAGTTTACAAGCAATATAAAAAACGTTACTGCGCCTTTAAGAAACACAAATTTTCCCAAATTTTGAAATAACAGTGAAAAAATGCAGTTATACTAACGAAATTTTTACAGTGTATGTAATAAGTTAGCAGAGCATTGCACACACTTGCAAATGGATGATTAACCCCTTAATACCAAAAACGGAATAACAAATGACAAAAACGTTTTTTAAACAGTCACAACAACTGCCACAGCTCTACTGTGGCTTTTTACCTCCCTCAATACGACTTTTGAAGCCTTTTGAGCCCTCCAGAGAAGTCCTGGATCATGCAGGAAGAAGCTGGATGTCTGTAATTTTTGCTGTGCAAAAAAACTGCCAAAATAGGCCCCTCCCACTCCTATTACAACAGTGGGAAGCCTCAGGGAACTGTTACTAGGCAAAATTCAAGCCAGCCATGTGGAAAAAACTAGGCCCCAATAAGTTTTATCACCAAACATATGTAAAAAACGATTAAACATGCCAGCAAACGTTTTAAAATACACTTTTATAAGAGTATGTATCTCTATTAATAAGCCTGATACCAGTCGCTATCACTGCATTTAAGGCTTTATTTACATTACTTCGGTATCAGCAGCATTTTCTAGCAAATTCCATCCCTAGAAAAATATTTTAACTGCACATACCTTATTGCAGGAAAACCTGCACGCTATTCCCCCTCTGAAGTTACCTCACTCCTCAGAATATGTGAGAACAGCAAAGGATCTTAGTTACTTCTGCTAAGATCATAGAAAACGCAGGCAGATTCTTCTTCTAAATACTGCCTGAGATAAACAGTACACTCCGGTACCATTTAAAAATAACAAACGTTTGATTGAAGAAATAAACTAAGTATAAAACACCACAGTCCTCTTACGACCTCCATCTTAGTTGAGAGTTGCAAGAGAATGACTGAATATGGCAGTGAGGGGAGGAGCTATATAGCAGCTCTGCTGTGGGTGATCCTCTTGCAACTTCCTGTTGGGAAGGAGAATATCCCACAAGTAATGGATGATCCGTGGACTGGATACACTTAACAAGAAAAAGTTAAAACTGTTTGAATTCATTTTATAACTAACAGGAAGTGCAGTTTTGTGCCACTTACTAGAGTGTCTGTTGCTTACTGGCTGATAAGGACACCTCACACAGGGGTACACCTCCACATGCATATAGGCAAAAAGTGTAGTTCTTTTTTCAGCACAATACCTGTTAAGAAAAACAAATATGTATAAATATACTGTGTGTGTATAAATAAAAATTACACCTATGTAGGTACTCACTAGGACCGTAAACACTTTAACATTTTGATTAAAAAAAAAATGTAATTAGGTGTAGTAAAACAACTTTGCTATATACTTTTAATATTTATTTTGCCCATTTTAAAGTAATTTCAGTGCAAAAAAATAAAAATAAGAAACATAAGAGTTTTCCGATTTTGACAACTGGTGTCACAAGCCTAATCCTGCCACATATTTGTCCATAATTGGCTTCATCATAGATTTTCATAATAGGAGCTTCAAATAATGAATATTTTGCAAACATATTGGCAGTGGCGTGCTTCTCCGGTAACATGTCCAGATTGACTCTTCAAAATAAGTGGTGAGTGGAGTTTGGTTACTGAAACACAAATGCAGCAAAGTATAAATGTATTTACAGCATTTTCAAATCTTGTAATCGTAAGGTATTATTTGTCCCTTTAAACCGTTATATTTTATTAATCAAATTGTGACATTTCAGAACGCTCCTTCTTCAAAGCCAGTAAACTTAAACATAAAAAACCTAAATACCCCATGTGTGCTGCATACGAATTGCATTAACAGCAGTATATTTGTAACCTTAAAATTGAATCTGGCACCAAAATCAGTTTGATTATAATAGGATAAAAGGTACCTCTCTAAGTATGTCCTATAGAACTACTGTAAGTAAGGGCCATTGACATAGGCCGAAATGCTCACAATATAGCCATTAAAAGTCAAACTAGTCTGTTGTTCCAAAGAATGCTTTAGTACAGCGTCCTGGGTTTCCATGACTATGGGTCTGATGATTTAAAGCTCTCAGTTCTGGCAAAATTATCTACGCAGTCTTCAAGAACTTCAGAAAATCAAATATAAGATTGAGAGCTGCTTATCTTGCTAAACACCTACATTGCAATATAATGATAAAGAAAAGTCCCCAAAGATTTTGCGAGATCTTAGAAATAAGATAGATCTTGCAGTGCTGGACATGTTACCCTTTTTCATTGAGCATTCAAAAAAAGTTCAGCCCCTGTAAAGTCTGCATTACAATTTCTCTCCAAGCAGGAGACTTTTTGCTCAGTTTTCTAAATTGATTTGGACACAGATTCAAACATAGTATTGCAAATATATTGTTTTTAATGCAGTTTAGTCAAATTTAATGTAGTGTATTAAGCATAGCAAGTGTCTGTCCAGGTGGTGTTGTGAAGTTGTTAGAAAGACACTGTTTAAAGGGACAGTCAACTCCAACCTTTTTATTGTTTAAAAAGATAGATAATCCCTTTTTAATTATTATTATTATTATCGGTTATTTGTAGAGCGCAAACAGATGCCACAGCGCTATAAACATAGGCAGTATGCAAGGTAACATTTATAGGGATCAAATGCGTAGAGGGCCCTGCCAAGAGTCGCACTGTTGTAGTCAGCTCTTAAAAAGGTGATCTCCAAACAGTTGGGTTCTTAGGCTTACATGCTAATGGGGTTCAAGGGGATAGCAATGGAGGAGAGGAACTGGTATAAGGAAAGGTTAGTGTAGGTTGTATGCGCCCCTGACCAGTAGAATCTTTAGGGAGCGCTTGAGGCAGAGAGTTCCACAAGATGGGAGACAGTCTGGAGAAGTCCTGTAAACGGGAGTATGAGGAGGTAACAAGAGTAGAGGAGAGTAGGAGGTCGTGAGCAGAGCGAAGGGGACTGGAGGGAGAGAATATGGAGAGACAAGGTCTGAGATATAGGGGGAGCAGTGCAGTTAAGGGCCTTGTATGTTAGAGTCAGAATTTTGTGTTTAATCCTGGAGGCAAGAGGAAGCCAGTGAAGGGATTAGTAGAGCGGTGCAGCAGATGAAGAGCGACATGTAAAGCAGATGAGCCTGGCAGAGGGATTCATTTTGGATTGTAAAGGAGCTATGCGGCAGCTAGTTAGACCAGAGTGGACAGAGTTGAAGTAGTCAAGGCAGGAAAGGATGAGAGAGTGGATTACAATCTTAGTTGTGTCTTGTGTAAGGAAAAGTCTAATTTTAAAGATGTTTTTAAAGTGGAAGCAGCAGGATTTAGCCAAGAACTGAATGTGAGCAGTGAAAGTAAGTTCGGAGTCAAATGTGACCCCGAGACATCGGGCATGCGGGGTAGGGGTAATGATGGAGTTGTCGACAGTTATAGAGAGATTGGGGTGGAGATTTTGGAAAAAGGGAGGGAAATAAGGAGCTCAGTTTTGGAGAGATTTAGCTTAAGGTAGTGAGAGGCCATCCAGGTAGAGAAGTGAGAAAGACAGTTAGTGACACGGGTTAGCAAGGAAGGAGATAGGTCTGGTGCAGAGAGGTAGATTTGGGTGTCATCGGCATAGAAATTATATTGAAACCCGTGGGACTTTATTAGGGAACTTAATGATGACGTGTAGATTGAGAAGAGAAGGGGACCGAGGACAAAGCCTTGCGGTACTCCAATAGAAAGTGGTAACGGGAAGAGGAAGCCCCAGAGAAGGCTACACTTAAGGTACGGTTAGGTAGGAAGAGAACCACGAGAGGGCTGTGTCACAAATGCCGAAGGATTGGAGGGTTTGGAGCAAAAGAGGGTGGTCAACAGTATCAAAGGCTGCGGACAGATCAAGGAGGATAAGCAGAGAGAAGGGGCCTTTGGATTTTGCTGTGAGTAGGTCATTGGTAACCTTAACAATTGCTGTCTCTGTGGAGTGATGGGGACGAAATCCTGATTGCAGTGGGTCAAGGAGGGAATTTAATGTAAGGAAATGGGATAGGCGTGCATACATTAGCTTTTAGAGAAGCTTTGTGGCAAGAGGGAGTAGGGAAATACAGGGGTAGTTGGATGGGGACGTTGGATGGAGAGAAGGTTTTTAGAGGACAGGTGTGAACGGTGCATGCTTTAGAGATGAGGGAAATATACCAGTGCTGAGGGAGAGGTTGAAAATGCATGTGAGTATAGGGGTAAGGGTAGAAGAGAGAGAGGGGAGTAGCTCTGAGGGGATGGGGTCGAGGGGACAGGTAGTGAGGTGAGAGCACAGTATAAGTGCAGAAACTTCTTCCTCAGTAACAAGGGAGAAAGAGCTAAATTAATGGCTATGTGGGTTTTGGTTGATTGCAAGATTTTGAGGGGGTTAGAGACTGGAAGTATGCTGAGAGCTGATTTAGTTTCTGGTGGAGTCGATTTTGTTATTGAACTGGCTCGCAAAATCTTGAGCTGACAGAGAAGTTGTATTAGGAGGTGGGGGTGGGGGGAGAAGAGTATTGAAAATGGAGAACAGACGTTTTGGGTTTGAAGAAAGAGTAGAGAAGTAATGTTGCTTATAAAGCTTAAGGGCAGAATAGTAGGAGTTCAAGATGAACTTGTAGTGAAGAAAGTCAGATGAACTCCGAGATTTTCTCCAGTGCCGCTCAGCAGTACGGGAACCAGAGCTGAGGATGAGTGTGTGATTTCCGAGTTATGGTAGGAGGGGCCAGATTGTCAAGGAACGATGTAAGGGTGAAATTATAGTGGCAGATAGAGTTGTCAGGACAGGAAAAGATGGAAGAGAGGAGAGGTTTGAGGGAATTAGCAAGCTGTTGCTGATCTAATGACATAATGCATCTGTGAAGTTTGGTGTGAGGGGTAGAAGGAGGGAGAGTTGTAGGGAGGGATGTTAATGTTGGAAGTAAGGAGATAATGGTCAGAAAGAGGAAAAGGGGAGTTTGTGAAGTTTGAAATAGTGCATTGATAGCTAAAGATCAGATCAAGTTTTGTACAGCCAACACGGTTATATTAATATACTTTTTTCCTCTGTGATTACCTTGTATCTAAGCCTCTTTTGACAGCCCCCTGATCACATGGCTATTTATTTATTATCTATTGACTTGCATTTTAGCCAATTAGTTCAGTGTCAACCACAACTTCATGGGCGTGAGCACAATGTTATCTATGTGGCCCACATGAACTAGCATTCTCCTGTTGTGAAAAGCTAATAAAAAGCATGTGACAAGAGGCTGTCTGTAGTGACTTAGAAACAGGCAGAAATTTAGAGGTTTAAATGTTATAAAGTATATTAATATACCAATGTTGGTTGTGCAAAGCAGGGGAATGGGTAGTAAAGGCGTTATCTATCTTTTTAAACAATACATATTTTGGTGTTGACTGTCCCTTTAAGTAAGTCCAACAATGTGACCACTGGCAGACGGAAATCAGGAAAACAACATTCTGCAGCACGCCCAAGATGTATTCCAATCTACAAGCAAATACCGCCACAAATAATAAATAGCATGCTAAACAAATGTGCCACAGTGTCAAAAATAATGCATGGACCGTAAAAACAGCACTAAAATAATCGTAATGGTAACATGCAAATAAGGTAAGTTGCTAGGAAGTTTAATGAGTATGACACATTTGTATGCAAGATTGTGATTGGTGGAAGACTGCTAGTGAGGGAGTATATATTTTTTTGAGTGTTAGTTTTTCTGGTTTGTCTGAAGAAGGAGCACTGTGCTGCTCCAGAACGTCACAGTTTGATCAATAAAATATAACTACTTGCTTAAAGGACCACTCAATGCAGTAGAATTTCATAATTAACAAGTGCATAATAAAAAGACAATGCAATATCACCTACAATGAATTTCAAATAAGCAAACAAAAATTCTGACAAATCTAGTTTTTCTCCCATTTTCCGGCCCCTGTATAATGTGACAGACATCAACCAATCAAAGACTAGTATACACATACCCTGTGAGCTTGTGCACATGCTCAGTAAGATCTTGTTCCACTGAAAGTGTGTATATAAAAAGGCTGTGCAAAATTTGATAAGTAAATTGGAAAGTGTCTTAAAACTGCAGGCTCTTTCTGAATCATAAAAGTTTATTTTGAGTGTCCCTTTAAGTAAAGTGGGTGCTACTAATAATGTTAAAGCACCCTGGCAGCTGTCTGTTATTTTGTACACATACAAATACAACAAGTTAAAGAAAATTGAACATCTTTACGACAGTGTAAACGTTTTATTTCATGATTAGGATAAAGCATACAATGTTAAACAGATTTCCAGTTTACGTCTAATATCAAGTTTGCTTCATTCTCTTGGTATCCTTTATTGAAGAAGTAGAAATGCACTACTGGGAGCTAGTGACAAGGTATATATGTGCAACCACCAATCAGCAGCTAGCTTCCAGTAGTGCATTTCTGCTCCAGAGCCTACCTAGGTATGATTTTCAACAACGAATACCAAGAGTACAAAGCAAATTTTATAGCAGAATTAAATGGGAAAGTTGATTAAAATGGAATGTTCTATCTGAATCATGAAAGTTTAATTTTGACTTTATTGTCCCTTTAAAAGCAATGTATGTACCTCCTAGAAATTGCTTAGAGTCTCTGCTGCACTAACATCGATGTGTCATGATCACCACAGAAATTGGAATCAGCGTAATGTAGGAGAGAAATTAAAGTTAGTAACATAATATTGCAACCATGCAGTTAATGATGACAAATTTCAATAAGACAGAATATGCAGTGTTCTCTGCAAAAATCTAAATCACAAATTAATTACATAATTTAACATTAATGTTTTTTATTTGTGCAATAAATATTGAAAATGTTTACTATTAACTAATTTTACCTAAATATACTGATTTCAATTTTAGCCATCTGGTCAGTAAAATCAGCCGTGTGGTGCACCCATTAAAAAGGTTGTGTGAAGAACACTGTTATGTATTCAGTAGACTCCACATCTAATCCAATTGTTTAAGCTGGTACACATAGTATATTAGTACATAATCATTAATTAGAGATCTATAGAAGAAAATCAACAACATTAGTTGGAAACAACCTGCAAAAAAAGAAATTACGATTGATTACAATAAGACATTTCAAGAGGGCTATTACAAAAAACAATGTCAATCTAGATATGTATTTAACTAAGTGTATCCAATGTGTAGATCCATTTGGATTCCTTTTGTACTAGTAATTTGGCTCTATACCATCCCTTGGATAATAGAGGAACAATGGTCGTTTAACTTAAAAGGGACACAAAGCCCATATTTTTTCTTTTATGATTCAGAGCATGCAATTTTAAAGCAACTTTCTATTTTACTCCTATTATAATTTGTTCTTTGTTTTCTTGTTATCTTTATTTGAAAAAGCGGGAATGTAAGCATAGGAGACGGCCCATTTATGGTTCATCACCTGGGTAGCACTTGCTGATTGGTGGCTACATTTAGACAACTTTTTTGTGCAACTTTTTTGAAGCGCATAATAGTTAACCAGTGCTCTGAAGTTGTGCTAACCCGACACATGTTAAATTTGATTATGCAAGCGAACGTGTTTACTTTCAACTCGCTGTAATACGCATGCTATTTCCAATGTCCACAAAATACCCCTTTATCGCTCGCACACAACAGTTAGCGCGCCACTCGTAATCTAGTCCATAGTGCTTTACTCCTGGTTGGACTCAAAGCGCTTATGTATATTTCTCAACTATATATGTTTATTTTATAAAAAATTTGTGAAGAAGGGGCATGTTATTCCTGCAAACACAAATTCACAGTTTTGAGAACTACAAAACCCATAATATGTGAAAATCTCTTCAAAATTTATCTGACAGAAACTTCTGGGAGAGCATGATTAAATATTACAGCCATGAATATACAGCATCTTGTTATATAAATTAAATACTAATCTATATTTCCGGATAAATAACCTTTACGTTATAATTCTATTTTAAAAACAAAAACTCCAACAACAAAAAAACTTTCTTTTTTTTTTTTTTTTTAACCATCATTGATTTTTATCCACTCTGTGTTCTCTACTTTTATTAAAAACAAAATCCCATTTGTTTTATGAACTCCGCTTCATGGAGTTGTTTACTACTCGCAATCCACTTGATTATCCATTTGAAGTAAATGCTGGATAAAGCTTTGTTCATGGAGTATATTTGGATTTAATAAAGGAGTTAAATACTTATTTTTTTTTTTTTTATTTTTTTTTAAGTTAAGGGCCTTAATGTATTAGTTAATTGTGCACATACTGCACAAATATTATTTAAAAATGTTTATGTTTACTGTCCCTTTAAGCACAATCTTACAAAGTGATAAATATAAATAGAGGGCACCGCTGGTCAACTACAGCTAAGACTATATAATATATAGACACCAGATAATTGTGTGGCGTATATATATATATATATATATATATATATATATAAAAATATAGATATGTCATGGTAGTAACAGTGATATTGACAATAGTGATAGCAGTATTGATAACAATAAGATATAATATTCAATGTAAAATTCAATACACTATACAATCAGTTGTGACTTTATTTTCAGAACCATGCATACAGGGAGTGCAGAATTATTAGGCAAATGAGTATTTTGACCACATCATCCTCTTTATGCATGTTGTCTTACTCCAAGCTGTATAGGCTCGAAAGCCTACTACCAATTAAGCATATTAGGTGATGTGCATCTCTGTAATGAGAAGGGGTGTGGTCTAATGACATCAACACCCTATATCAGGTGTGCATAATTATTAGGCAACTTCCTTTCCTTTGGCAAAATGGGTCAAAAGAAGGACTTGACAGGCTCAGAAAAGTCAAAAATAGTGAGATATCTTGCAGAGGGATGCAGCACTCTTAAAATTGCAAAGCTTCTGAAGCGTGATCATCGAACAATCAAGCGTTTCATTCAAAATAGTCAACAGGGACGCAAGAAGCGTGTGGAAAAACCAAGGCGCAAAATAACTGCCCATGAACTGAGAAAAGTCAAGCGTGCAGCTGCCAAGATGCCACTTGCCACCAGTTTGGCCATATTTCAGAGCTGCAACATCACTGGAGTGCCCAAAAGCACAAGGTGTGCAATACTCAGAGACATGGCCAAGGTAAGAAAGGCTGAAAGACGACCACCACTGAACAAGACACACAAGCTGAAACGTCAAGACTGGGCCAAGAAATATCTCAAGACTGATTTTTCTAAGGTTTTATGGACTGATGAAATGAGAGTGAGTCTTGATGGGCCAGATGGATGGGCCCGTGGCTGGATTGGTAAAGGGCAGAGAGCTCCAGTCCGACTCAGACGCCAGCAAGGTGGAGGTGGAGTACTGGTTTGGGCTGGTATCATCAAAGATGAGCTTGTGGGGCCTTTTCGGGTTGAGGATGGAGTCAAGCTCAACTCCCAGTCCTACTGCCAGTTTCTGGAAGACACCTTCTTCAAGCAGTGGTACAGGAAGAAGTCTGCATCCTTCAAGAAAAACATGATTTTCATGCAGGACAATGCTCCATCACACGCGTCCAAGTACTCCACAGCGTGGCTGGCAAGAAAGGGTATAAAAGAAGAAAATCTAATGACATGGCCTCCTTGTTCACCTGATCTGAACCCCATTGAGAACCTGTGGTGCATCATCAAATGTGAGATTTACAAGGAGGGAAAACAGTACACCTCTCTGAACAGTGTCTGGGAGGCTGTGGTTGCTGCTGCACGCAATGTTGATGGTGAACAGATCAAAACACTGACAGAATCCATGGATGGCAGGCTTTTGAGTGTCCTTGCAAAGAAAGGTGGCTATATTGGTCACTGATTTGTTTTTGTTTTGTTTTTGAATGTCAGAAATGTATATTTGTGAATGTTGAGATGTTATATTGGTTTCACTGGTAAAAATAAATAATTGAAATGGGTATATATTTGTTTTTTGTTAAGTTGCCTAATAATTATGCACAGTAATAGTCACCTGCACACACAGATATCCCCCTAAAATAGCTAAAACTAAAAACAAACTAAAAACTACTTCAAAAAATATTCAGCTTTGATATTAATAAGTTTTTTGGGTTCATTGAGAACATGGTTGTTGTTCAATAATAAAATTAATCCTCAAAATACAACTTGCCTAATAATTCTGCACTCCCTGTATATTAGAGTCCAATGCAGAGATGATTGGGTCACCAGAAAGTGTGGGTAATCTCACGTCAAGGCAGCTGTGTGGGGATCAAGGTCACGATCCTGGATCAACAATCTGCAGACAACACAAGAAAACAGAAGCGCCACATGGCCCAATATTGTAGGAGTAAATGGAAATAACTATGTAGTAGATACATTCACATTGGTGTAGCACCCCTAGTAGACACAAGAGAACGCCAATATGGCCTAGTATTGTTTGGGTGCATGAGATTATATGTAACAAAGTTGCACTCACATTTAGAAGAGCACTTCCCTTTGTGCAATAGAGACAAACTGGGATCAAACAGTTACCCAGTAGACTGACACCAGGCGTAGCAGGAACTCTCAGCAGTCAGAGGACCAGATGGTAGGTAGGATAATAAAATGTAAGGCAGCAGGTGGTAAGTATGACAACTTACTTTTATTAAAATGTATAAAAAACTAGCAACGTGTTTCTCAGCCAACTAGTGGCTAGCCTGATGAAACAGCCAATGGTTGGCTGAGAAACGTGTTGCTAGTTTTTTTTATACATTTTAATAAAAGAAATTTGTTATACTTACCACCTGCTGCCATACATTTATTAGCCTCTATTGCACCAAGGGAGGTGCTCTTCTAAATGTGAGTGCAACTTTGTTACATCTAATCTCACGCACCCAAACAATACTAGGCCATATTGGCGTTCTCTTGTGTCTATACTTTTCACAGATTGCTGATTTTACACCGGAGGTCAGTCTGCTGGGTGACTGTATTAGATCCCAGTCTGCTCCTTCTGCACCACTAGGGGTGCTACACCAATGTGAGTGTATCTACTACATAGTTATTTCCATTTACTCCTACAATATTGGGCCATGTGGCACTTCTGTTTTTTTGTGTTGTCTGACAATCTTACAAAGGCACCTATTTCTTTACTGGTTAAAGTGTAACAGCAAACTGTAATAGAAATCCCACCATGGGAAAATCAATCACAGAAGATAGATCCCCAATTCACAGTCTGGACCCAAAATAAATTTATTTAAAGGGTCAGTCTAGTCAAAATTAAACTTTCATGATTCAGATAGGGCTGTTTTTTCCTGTTTTGTTTGCCATGTGCTGCTGGCAGCCATTTTACTCACCTCTCTTGCTGACTCTGGTGCATACTGTGTGATACTGCTCAATTCCTGCACTTCCTTTTATGGCCAAACTGGTGTACATCATCAGTGTGAGACAGGATGCAGTCTCAGAATTGTGATGTCATCACTTACTATTTAAAGGGCCTCTGTTCAGTATGCTTTGCCCTTGCGTTGTCTCAGACCTGTTTGTGAGAGCTCCTGTGTATTACCTGGCTGTCTGACGTCCCTTCTGGTTCCTGATTCCTGGCTTGTTCTCGACTCTGCTGTTCTCCTTGTTCCTGATTCCGGCTCGTCAACCTACTCGCTTTGGCTCCTGACTCGGCTCGTCTGACTACCAGCTCTGGTTTTGATTCCTGGCTTGTTATTTGACTTGTGGACTTTTTATAATTTTTTGCTATTAAAAAAAGGTGCGATTATTTTTGCACTTGTCTTAGTCTGATTCCTGGCACCCTGACATTACGCAAGGGCCATGAATCCCGATGGTGCTAATAATCCACCTTTACCTGCCTTAATTTCCAGGATGGATGAACAGGATCACCGCTTGGATCAATTTGCACTAGCTCTGCAAACCCTGCTGACTCGCACTGCACATTTGGACCAAAGTGTCCCGCAAGTTATGGTTGCTCCTGTTTTCGCTGCGGCACGTAGTCTACCTCAGCGTTATGGAGGCGATCCTAATCAGTGCAGAGGGTTTTTGAACCAGGTGGGCATTTACTTTGAGATGTTACCTCAGGTGTTTCCCTCTGACAGAGCTAAGGTGGGATTTCTCATCTCGTTACTCTCTGACACAGCTCATGCCTGGGCTAATCCCTTGTGGGAGACCAATAAACCTGTGATTTCAAATTACCCTGAATTTGTGGCCTACTTTATAAGGGTATTTGATGTTTCGGCTCGCTCTTCCTCTGCTGCTAAACAACTCATGTCAATTCAGCAAGGTACAAGATCTGTTGCTCAGTATGCCATTGAGTTCCGTACGCTTGCCGCAGAGGTAGATTGGAACAATGAAGCCCTTGTTGCCGCCTTCTTTCATGGGCTCTCTGATGCAATTAAAGACTAAGTTGCTGCCAGAGATTTACCAGAAGATCTTGAGGCATTGGTGTCTTTTTTTATCCTAATTGACAGACTAAGTGAGAGGCCCATTTTCAAGGAGCGCTTGCGGAATCCTCCTGTTTCGTTGTCTCCTACGTGTTCATTCCCACCCATGCCTCACTCTCCTCCCATGCCTCCTAGTCCCGAGTCACCAGGTACTGCTGAGCCGATGCAGTTGGGATTCACGCGTCTCTCCGGCGGAGAGGGCCTTTAGGAGGAGGGAGAGGCTCTGCCTCTATTTTGGGTTACAGGGCCACCTTTTGAAGTCTTGTCCTACAAGGCCGGGGAACGCTCACACCTAAGGTCCTGTCGGGGGCAGACCTTGTGTGGTTTATCCTCGTCCCCGGAACTGCTAAAGGAGAAACCTTTGGTTACGGTTGTCCTTTCCTGGGTGGACTCCTCCATAGTCACCCAGGCTCTTGTTGACTTCGGTGCTGCGGGCTATTTCATTGACAGTGCTTTTGTATCATAGCACTCCATTCCTGTTTTGCCTCGGTCCGTTCCGCTTGCTATTGAGGCCATTGATGGCAGGCCCCTTCAGCCCGCACGCGTTACTCACGAAACTGCTCTGTTATCCATGGCTGTTACGGCTCTCCATTTTGAAACCCTCCAGTTCCAGGTGATAAACTCTCCACATTTTCCGGTTGTTCTGGGTTATCCCTGGCTCCAAAAGCACAATCCCAGTCTCGACTGGCGCAGGTCCGAAATTTTGTCGTGGTCTCCGCAATGTATTTCCACTTGTCTTCAGAAACCAGTTAAAGTTTTGTGCACTTCTTTGATATCTCAATTGCCAGAGGAGTACCGAGAGTTCCTAGACGTTTTTGAAAAGGTGCGTGCCGGTACGTTGCCTCCTCACTGGTCTTACGATTGTGCCATAGACCTGCAACCCGGAGCCATTCCTCTTTGGAGCCGGGTTTACCCTCTGTCTGTTGCAGAAAATTGTACTATGGAGGAGTATGTTGCTGATGCTCTGTCGCGGGGGATTATCCGCACATCCTGCTCTCCTGCAGGGGCTGGCTTCTTCTTTGTGAAGAAAAAGGGTGGCGAGTTAAGACCATGCATCGATTATAGGGGTCTTAATCATCTTACCATTAAGAATGCCTACCCTATTCCGCTCATTACGGAACTCTTTGACCGCCTCAAGGGAGCTACGATCTTTACTAAACTTGATTTGAGATGAGCGTACAATCTCGTTAGGATCAAGGAGGGCCACGAATGGAAAAAAGCATTTAACACCAGGAGCGGGCATTATGAGTATTTTGTAATGCCCTTTGGCCTATGTAATGCTCCTGCTGTTTTCCAGAAATTTATTAATGATGTCCTACAAGATATGTATGTATCTGATGTTACACGGGTTCTTCAGAGACTACGTGAGAATGGCCTGTTTTGTAAACTCGAAAAATGTGAGTTTCCATCAGACTCATGTAATCTTCCTAGGCTATGTTATCTCCGTTGCAGGGTTCTCCATGGATCCTGACAAGTTATCTGCAGTGGCCTCGCCCAGTTGGTCTTCGGTCTATTCAACGTTTTTTGGGGTTCGCCAATTACTATAGAAAGTTTATCACAGACATGACCCGTAAAGAAAATGATCCACTCCATTGGTCACCTACTGCCATTAAGGCCTTTGATAGTCTTAAGACTGCCTTTGCTGCCGCTCCAGTTCTGGCTCATCCTAACCCTGTCCTGCCTTTCGTTCTTGAGGTCGATGTGTCCGAGACTGGAGTAGGTGCCCTCTCTTGTCTCAACGTCCTACGCCTGACGGTTCCTTGCATCCGTGTGGTTTTTTTCTCTAAGAAATTGTCTCCAGCGAAATTGGCGACAGGGAATTACTGGCCATAATTTTGGCACTCAAGGAATGGAGGCATCTTCTCGAGGGTACTAGCATGCCAGTGCTCATTCTTACTGACCACAAGAATTTAACTTATCTATCTGAAGTTAAACGTTTTTCACCCCGACAGGCCAGATGGGCGCTATTTTTGTCTTGGTTTAATTATGTGGTCTCCTACCTGCCTGGTATTAAGAATGTTAGGGCCGATGCCCTCTCTCGACAATTTTCCCCTCTGTCCAAGGAGTCTGTACCTACTCCTGTTATACCTCCTGACCATATTTTGGCTACCATACGTAGTAATTTGACTTCTCCCTTGGGGGAGGAGATCCTGGCTGCACAAACCAATGCACCTCCTGAGAAACCTAGTGGTAAGTGTTTTGTTCCTGAGAATCTTTGAACTAAACTTTTGCACACTTACCACTATCCTAAAGCCGCAGGTCCCCCAGGCAAGAACCAAATTATTTGGTCTGTCACTCGACAATTTTGGTGGCCAGGTCTTCGTTCTGATGTTGCTGCGTATGTTGCCTCCTGCTCAGTTTGTGCACAGAATAAGACTCCTCGACATCTTCCTGTGGGTCTTCCTCAACCTATTGCTAATGGTGAGCGTCCTTGGACACATCTTTCCATGGACTTCATTGTCAAGCTCCCTGTTTCCAATGGCAATACTGTTATCCTTATGGTGGTTGACCATTTTTCCAAAATGTCACATTGCATTCCCTTGAAGAAGTTGCCTACAGCTCAGGAGCTTGCTTCAATTTTTGCCCGGGAGGTCTTCCGTTTACATGGGTTACCCAAGGAGATAGTGTCGGACCGGGGTAGCCAGTTTGTCTCCAGATTTTGGCATTCCTTTTGTGCTCAAATGGGGATCCAGCTTTCCTTCTCCTCGGCATATCACCCTCAATCCAATGGGGCTGCAGAATGGTCTAATCAAGCTCTGGAACATTTCATCTGTTGCTATGTCTCAGATCACCACAATAATTGGTCTGAACTTTTACCTTGGGCAGAGTTTGCCAGTAATAGTGCTATTAATGCTTCCCCGCTATCCCCGTTCATGGTGAATTATGGGTTTCAACCATCCTTGTTGCCAGATTCATTCATGTCTCAGGGTATTCCGGCTTTGGAGGAGCATCTCCGGCAACTCCGTTCCACGTGGGTGCAGATTCAGGATTGCCTTCATCGTTCTATGCAGCGCCAAAAGTTCCAGCCTGATCATAGGCAGCTGCCCACGCCTTCATACCAGGTTGGTGAGAGAGTTTGGCTGTCCTCCCGCAACTTGAATCTTTGTGTGCCTTCCAATAAACTGGCTCCCCGTTATGTTGGTCCTTTTCGAATACTCCGACGGGTCAATCCTGTGGCCTACGCTTTGACCTTCCTCCTGCAATGCGCATCTCCAATGTTTTTCATGTCTCCCTCTTGAAACCATTGGTTTGTAATCGGTTTACCACTGTGTTGCCTCATCTCCGTCCTATCTTTGTTAACAACCATGAGGAGTATGAGGTCAGCAGCATTATTGACTCTCGTATGTCCAGGGGCCATGTACAGTATTTGGTTCACTGGAGGGGCTACGGTCCGGAGGAATGTTCATGGGTTCCCTCCTCTGATGTTCATGCTCCCGCCCTCCTCTGTGCCTTCCATGCCCGTTTCCCCAATAAGCCTTTTGTCCTCCCGCGTGGGAGGGGTCATTGAGGGGAGGGTTTTTTCCCTGTTGTGTTTGCCATGTGCTGTGGCATAAATTTTACTCATCTCTCTTCCTAACTATGGTGCATTGTGGGGGATGCTGCTCATTTCCTGCACTCCCTTTTATGGCCAGACTGGTGTACATCATCAGTATGAGACAGGATGCAGTCTCAGAATTTTGATGTCATCACTTACTATTTAAAGGGCCTCTGTTCAGTATGCTTTGCCCTTGCGTTGTCTCAGACCTGTTTGTGAGAGCTCCTGTGTATAACCTGGCTGTCTGACGTCCCTCCTGGTTCCTGATCCCTGGCTTGTTCCTGACTCTGCTGTTCTCCTTGTTCCTGATTCCGGCTCGTCTGATTACTCGCTTTGGCTCCTGACTCGGCTCGTCTGACTACCAGCTCTGGTTTTGACTCTTGGCTTGTTATTTGACTTGTGGACTTTTGTATTATTTTTTTGTTATTAATAAAGGTGTGATTATTTTTGCACTTCTCGTCTCAGTCCGATTTCTGGCACCCTGACATTTGCATGTCATTTTAACCCCTTAATGACCAAGGACGTGATATGTACGTCCTCAAAAAATTGGCCGTAACAACCAAGGACGTTCATAGCATGTCTTCAATCAAAATGAGCACTGGAAGCAATAATTATAGCTTCCAACCGCTCTCAGGGGATTGCACGATATTGAGGCATCCTGCAATACCCTTTAGACAGTAACAGATGCAAGAGGGCCACTCTGTGTCCCTCTCTGCATCGGCCAGCGATGGTGCCGATCGTTGGTAGCGTGGGAGGGATATGAGGGAGGCGGGTGGGCAGCCCATCCCTGGAGAAGGTGGGAGGAGGTATGCGAGGGACAGGTGGGACCGCTATACTACAGAAAGTTAGTGAAGGGGAGGGTGATAGTGTTCAGGTAAAGGGATCAGGGAGGGGGTAGGGGAATGAGGGAGGGTAGCTACACTACAGAAAAAAAATGGTTATTTCATTCATCATCAGACAGCTGCCAGTACCTAACATTGTGGCTAATAGATAGAGGGGGGAGTGTTAAAGAGCTGTTTGGGGGGCTCTGGGAGGTAGTGTGTTAAGTGGGGATCCTACACTGCAGAAAATATATAATAAAAAAATAAAAATGTATTTGTATTCTGGATTACTTTCTACCAGTACTTAAGATGGGGTGACCCCTTGGGGGTGGGGGATAGAAGAGAGCTGTTTGAGAGGGGTCAGGGAAGGATCAGGGGGTGAGATGTGTCAGGTGGGAGGCTGATCTCTACACTAAAGCTAAAATTAACCCTACAAGCTACCTAATTAACCCATTCACTGCTGGGCATAATACAAGTGTGGTGCGCAACAGCATTTATCGGCCTTCTAATTACCAAAAAGCAATACCAAAGCTATATATGTCTGCTATTTCTGAACAAAGAGGATCACAGAGAAGCATTTAAAACCATTTGTACCATAATTGCACACGCTGTTTGTAAATAATTTCAGTGAGAACCAAAAGTTTATGGTTAACAATTTTTTTTTATTTGATTGCATTTGGCAGTGAAATGGTGGCATGAAATATACCAAAATGGGCCTAGATCAATACTTTGGGTTGTCTACTAAAAAAAAAAAATATATATATATATATATATATATATATACACATGTCAAGGGATAATCAGGGATTCCGGACAGATATCAGTGTTACAATGTAACTATCGCTAATTTTGAAGGAAAAAAAAATGGTTTGGAAATAGCAAAGTGCAAAGAATATGTAAACATTGGGTATTTCTAAACTCATGAGAAAATTTAGAAACTATTTAGCATGGGTGTTTTTGGTGGTTGTAGATGTGTAACAGATTTTGGGGGTCAAAGTTAGAAAAAATGTGTTTTTTTTTTCAATTTTTTCATCATATTTTATATAAAAAAAAAATGTAAATTATATTTTGAAAATAATGGTATCTTTAGAAAGTCCATTTAATGGCGAGAAAATTGTACATATTATGTGTGTGTTTAGCTGTAATTTTCTTCTTGCTCATTAAGTGTACCCAATCACCACAGATATGTAAAAATAGCCCTGGTCCTTAACGGTAAGAGAATTGAAAAATGGTCTGGTCACTAAGGGGTTAAAACAACTTTCCAATTTACTTTTATCATCAAATTTGCTTTGTTCTCTTGGTACTCTTAGTTGAAAGCTAAACCTAGATAGGCTCATTTGCTAATTTCTAAGACCTTAAAGGCCGCCTCTTATCTGAATGCATTTGACAGTTTTTAACAGCTAGTGGGCATTAGTTCACATGTGCCATATAGATAACATTGTGCTCACATCTGTGGAGTAACTTATGAGAGAGCACTGATTGGCTAAAATGCAAGTCTGTCCAATTAAATAAGTGGGCAGTTTGCAGAAGTTTAGGTACAAGATAAACACAGAGGTAAAAAGTATATTAATATAACCGTGTTGGTTATGCAAAACTGGGGAATGGGTAATAAAGGGATTATCTATCTTTTTAAACAATAACAATTCTGGAGTAGACAGTCCAGATAACTCCAAATCTGTAGAAAGAAAAAATAAATAAAAAAGCTTCTAGCGAATAAATGAGCTGTAGACTCAGCACTACATTAATTTATGTGGAGCACCTGATCTACAGCTTGAATAACTATTACACTGAAGTCACCTTTCCCTAGATGCATGTTCAATAAACTAGCAACTGCTAACACATCCCGTCCCTCAGTACTAAATTCAGGCAGAGGAGGGTAATTATCTGTGGCACAGAGACATAAATTATTGCATCTATTCAGTGTTTGCTGGAAGGGAATGCTTCACTCTGTAGCTAAAAACAATGCAGGTACATTTATTAGCATCTATTTTTAGTATCCATGGCACATGGCAAAAAGATAACATGTCCAAGGTCGCAATGAACAAGCATCAACCCTTAAAGGGACATAAAAGCCAACATTTTTTTCATGATTCAGATAGAGAATACAATTTTAAACAACTTTCCAATTGATTTTTATTATCTAAATTTGCTTCATTCTCTTGGAATTCTTTGTTGAAGAAGCAGTAACACATTTCTGAGAGCTAGCTGAACATATTGAGTGAGACAACAACATGAGACATATATGTGCAGCCACCAATTAGCCGCTCCTGAGCCTACCAAGGTATAATTTTGAACAAGGGATACCAAGATAACAAAACAAATTATATAATAGATTATTTGGAAAGTTGTTTAAAATCACATCCTCTATGTGAATCATGAAATAAAAAAAATTACAAGTTAAAAGTAAAACTCTTTTGCTCGGGTAAAAAAGTCTCAGGCTAACATCTGGAGGTCTGATTGACTTCTATAAGGGTGCGCTACAAACCCCATTCTAGCTTTTCCCTTGTGTATTAACCTGAAGGTGCGCTAAGCCAAGTGCGCTAAAGTCAAAGGTGCGGTAAGAAACACACATATATACTCTTTTTTTCTTTTTTTTTTTAAATAAAAATAACATTTTCTTCTGAGTGAAAAAAATAATATTCTAAAAATAAAATAAAAAAATATACTGATATAATATACATACATATGTACACATATATACACCTTATACCATATCCCTTTAAATTACTTTTCATACATCAATATCAATAATAAACATATTTTACATGTAATATGTTGTATATATATATATGAGTGTAATACTTTATTTTAATATGTTTTACGTGTGTGTTGTAATACTTTTATTGTAGCCCTAACACTTTACTTCAGGTCTCAAATTGCACTACATTTTTTAGCTTTGCTCGAACACTTGTTGAGCGATGTTTAGTGCGGCCGCACTATGCACTGAAAGTATAGGACATGCTAAACATTCTAAGGAAATTCTTACAATACCAGATTGCAAGATTAGCTCTAGCCCATGATAATGATAGCACACCCTGCAATATCAATAGTATTTTATTTGTAATCTAGGCCTATGTGTTTAACCGCAACTAACGCTGATCAGCGTCACTTTTTACGTAGTCCTGAGTGGTACTTTAAAGGGACATAAAACCCATTCCCCCCCCCATGATTTAGAAAGAACATGCAATTTTAAACAGCTTTCTAATTTACTTCTATTATCTAATTTGCTTCATTTTCTTGATATCCTTTGCTGGAAAGCATATCTATATAAGCTCAGTTACTGCACATAGATGCCTTGTGTGATTGGCTCACCCATGTGCATTGCTATTTCTTCAACAAACTATATCTAAAGAATAAAGCAAATTAGATAATAGAAATAAATTGGAATTTGGTTTAAAATTGTATTCTCTATCGGCTAGATTTGGAGTTTTGTCGGTAACGACCCGCGTAGCTAACGCCGGCTTTTTTCTGGCCGCACCATAAAAATAACTCTGGTATTGAGAGTCCACAAAAAGGCTGCGTTAGGCTCCAAAAAAGGAGCATAGAGCATTTTTAACGCAGCTTCAACTCTCGATACCAGAGTTGCTTACGCAAGCGGCCAGCCTCAAAAACGTGCTCGTGCACGATTCCCCCATAGGAAACAATGGGGCTGTTTGAGCTGAAAAAAAACCCTGCAAAAAAGCCGCGTTCAGCTCCTAACGCAGCCCCATTGTTTGCTATGGGGAAACACTTCCTACGTCTGCACCTAAGACTCTAACATGTACCCCGAGTCTAAACACCCCTAACCTTACACTTATTAACCCCTAATCTGCCGCCCCCGCTATCGCTGACCCCTGCATATTATTTTTAACCCCTAATCAGCCGCTCCGTAAACCGCCGCTACTTACATTATCCTTATGTACCCCTAATCTGCTGCCCCTAACACCGCCGACCCCTATATTATATTTATTAACCCCTAATCTGCCCCCCTCAACGTCGCCTCCACCTGCCTACACTTATTAACCCCTAATCTGCCGAGCGGACCTGAGCGCTACTATAATAAAGTTATTAACCCCTAATCCGCATCACTAACCCTATAATAAATAGTATTAACCCCTAATCTGCCCTCCTTAACATCGCCGACACCTAACTTCAAACATTAACCCCTAATCTGCCGACCGGAGCTCACTGCTACTATAATAAATGTATTAACCCCTAAAGCTAAGTCTAACCCTAACACTAACACCCCCCTAAATTAAATATAATTTTAATCTAACGAAATTAATTAACTCTTATTAAATAAATTATTCCTATTTAAAGCTAAATACTTACCTGTAAAATAAATCCTAATATAGCTACAATATAAATTATAATTACATTGTAGCTATTTTAGGATTAATATTTATTTTACAGGCAACTTTGTAATTATTTTAACCAGGTACAATAGCTATTAAATAGTTAAGAACTATTTAATAGTTACCTAGTTAAAATAATAACAAAATTACCTGTAAAATAAATCCTAACCTAAGTTACAATTAAACCTAACACTATACTATCATTAAATTAATTAAATAAAATACCTACAATTACCTACAATTAAACCTAACACTACACTATCAATAAATAATTTAAATACAATTCCTACAAATAACTACAATTAAATAAACTAACTAAAGTACAAAAAATAAAAAAGAACTAAGTTACAAAAAATAAAAAAATATTTACAAACATAAGAAAAATATTACAACAATTTTAAACTAATTACACCTACTCTAAGCCCCCTAATAAAATAACAAAGACCCCCAAAATAACAAAATGCCCTACCCTATTCTAAATTACTACATTTCAAAGCTCTTTTACCTTACCAGCCCTGAACAGGGCCCTTTGCGGGGCATGCCCCAAGAAATTCAGCTCTTTTGCCTGTAAAAAAAAACATACAATACCCCCCCCAACATTACAACCCACCACCCACATACCCCTAATCTAACCCAAACCCCCCTTAAATAAACCTAACACTAAGCCCCTGAAGATCTTCCTACCTTGTCTTCACCCTACCAGGTTCACCGATCCGTCCTGAAGAGCTCCTCCGATGTCCTGATCTAAGCCCAAGCGGGGGGCTGAAGAGGTCCATGATCCGGCTGAAGTCTTCATCCAAGCGGGAGCTTAAGAGGTCCATGATCCGGATGAAGTCTTCATCCAAGCGGGAGCTGAAGAGGTCCATGATCCGGATGAAGTCTTCTATCAACGGCATCTTCAATCTTCTTTCTTCCGGATCCATCTTGCAGACCTCCGACGCGGAACATCCTCTTCTCCCGACGCCTACTAGCCGAATGACGGTTCCTTTAAGGGACGTCATCCAAGATGGCGTCCCTCGAATTCCGATTGGCTGATAGGATTCTATCAGCCAATCGGAATTAAGGTAGGAATATTCTGATTGGCTGATGGAATCAGCCAATCAGAATCAAGTTCAATCCGATTGGCTGATTCGATCAGCCAATCAGATTGAGCTTGCATTCTATTGGCTGTTCCGATCAGCCAATAGAATGCGAGCTCAATCTGATTGACTGATTGGATCAGCCAATCGGATTGATCTTGATTCTGATTGGCTGATTCCATCAGCCGATCAGAATATTCCAACCTTAATTCCGATTGGCTGATAGAATTCTATCAGCCAATCGGAATTCGAGGGACGCCATCTTGGATGACGTCCCTTAAAGGAACCGTCATTCGGCTAGTAGGCGTCGGGAGAAGAGGATGTTCCGCGTCGGAGGTCTGCAAGATGGATCCGGAAGAAAGAAGATTGAAGATGCCGTTGATAGAAGACTTCATCCGGATCATGGACCTCTTCAGCTCCTGCTTGGATGAAGACTTCAGCCGGATCATGGACCTCTTCAGCCCCCCGCTTGGGCTTGGATCAGGACATCGGAGGAGCTCTTCAGGACGGATCGGTGAACCTGGTAGGGTGAAGACAAGGTAGGAAGATCTTCAGGGGCTTAGTGTTAGGTTTATTTAAGGGGGGTTTGGGTTAGATTAGGGGTATGTGAGTGGTGGGTTGTAATGTTGGGGGGGGGTATTGTATGTTTTTTTTTACAGGCAAAAGAGCTGAATTTCTTGGGGCATGCCCCGCAAAGGGCCCTGTTCAGGGCTGGTAAGGTAAAAGAGCTTTGAACTTTTTTAATTTAGAATAGGGTAGGGCATTTTGTTATTTTGGGGGTCTTTGTTATTTTATTAGGGGGCTTAGAGTAGGTGTAATTAGTTTAAAATTGTTGTAATATTTTTCTTATGTTTGTAAATATTTTTTTATTTTTGTAACTTAGTTCTTTTTTATTTTTTGTACTTTAGTTAGTTTATTTAATTGTAGTTATTTGTAGGTATTGTATTTAATTTATTTATTGATAGTATAGTGTTAGGTTTAATTGTAGATAATTGTAGGTATTTTATTTAATTAATTTATTGATAGTGTAGTGGTAGGTTTAATTATAGATAATTATAGGTATTTTATTTAATTAATTTATTGATAATGTAGTGGTAGGTTTAATTGTAACTTAGGTTAGGATTTATTTTACAGGTAAATTTGTAATTATTTTAACTATTTTAGCTATTAAATAGTTCTTAACTATTTAATAGCTATTGTACCTGGTTAAAATAATTACAAAGTTGCCTGTAAAATAAATATTAATCCTAAAATAGCTACAATGTAATTATTCGTTATATTGTAGCTATATTAGGGTTTATTTTACAGGTAAGTATTTAGCTTTAAATAGGAATAATTTTTTTAATAAGAGTTAATTAATTTCGTTAGATTAAAATTATATTTAACTTAGGGGGGTGTTAGTGTTAGACTTAGCTTTAGGGGTTAATACATTTATTAGAATAGCGGTGAGCTCCGGTCGGCAGATTAGGGGTTAATAATTGAAGTTAGGTGTCGGCGATGTTAGGGAGGGCAGATTAGGGGTTAATACTATTTATTATAGGGTTAGTGAGGCGGATTAGGGGTTAATAACTTTATAATAGTAGCGGTGCGGTCCGCTCGGCAGATTAGGGGTTAATAAGTGTAGGCAGGTGGAGGCGACGTTGTGGGGGGCAGATTAGGGGTTAATAAATATAATACAGGGGTCGGCGGTGTTAGGGGCAGCAGATTAGGGGTACATAAGTATAACGTAGGTGGCGGTCGGCAGATTAGGGGTTAAAAAAATGTAATCGAGTGGCGGCGATGTGGGGGGGCCTCGGTTTAGGGGTACATAGGTAGTTTATGGGTGTTAGTGTACTTTAGAGTACAGTAGTTAAGAGCTTTATGAACCGGCGTTAGCCCAGAAAGCTCTTAACTACTGACTTTTTTCCTGCGGCTGGAGTTTTTTCGTTAGATGTCTAACGCTCACTTCAGACACAACTCTAAATACCGGAGTTAGAAAGATCTCATTGAAAAGATAGGATACGCAATTGACGTAAGGGGATCTGCGGTATGGAAAAGTCGCGGCTGAAAAGTGAGCGTTAGACCCTATTTTGAGTGACTCCAAATACCGGAGTTAGCCTAAAACCAGCGTTAGGAGCCTCTAACGCTGGTTTTCACGGCTAACGCCAAACTCCAAATCTAGGCCTAAGTGAATTATGAAAGAAAATGTTTGGGTTTAATGTCCCTTTAACTATGCACCTTTGCGGGGGTTAAACACATAGCTTTGCAGCATCACTATTAAAGGGACACTGAACCCAATTTTTTTTCATTCATGATTCAGATAGAGCATGACATTTTTTTTTGTTAGAGTAAATTTGTATTCAGTTCCAACATATTATTAACTCCTACCAGTTGTAGGTTATATTGCGCCTCGCAGGGCTTTACAGAAATCAAAAAAGCAAAGTAGGGCCTTAAGCCAAGGTTTAATACATTTGTTAATTTAACTGAAGAAAAAAAGAAAACCACATAAAAAGAAAACACAATTTCCTCCTACTCTTTTCTTTCCTTTTCCTAATATCACCCTATTTCAGCTAATAGTTTGATATAATTATATTGTGCCCTGAGAGGAAACTTATATACGTTGTGTCTACATATATGTAGAATGGCCATATGAAGCCACGGTGAGATAAGGGGGGGGGGGACCGGGACAGAGCAAGCCAGGTTGAGGGGGGGGGGGGGGGAAGAGAAGGGAAGTTTGATAACCTTCTAATTCTCTTTATTTTGTGTTTTACCATAATCCCAATAGAGCTAAATCTGAATTTCTAAATGGGTAGATTAGGTGGTCTATTTCTCTCTGTGGGAAGATCTTTATAAATAATGACCATTTTTGAAAAAATCTACTAACATCGCAAGGTTTAAATAATTTTGCATCATATTGTTCAAGTATGCATTGCTTTTTTAAACAATTTTTAACCTCAAGGAGAGTAGGAGTTGCTGATTCTTTCCATTTTTTAAATATCAAATATCTTACTGCTAATATAGTAATGCTAATAATTTTTTTCTCCTCTGGCGTAAATCTTTCGTCTATTCTAAGAAGTATTATATTCATAAATGAAAAAACTATATTATCTGTTCCAACTTTTCTATTTAGCCAGTATTCCACTTTTTTCCACATTGCATTCATCTTAGGACATTCCCACAGCATATGTTTAAGGTTAGCTGCTAATAAGGAGCATTTTGGGCATTTATTAAATTGGAGGTTACCCCAGGTATATCCCTTTTCAGGGGTAACATACGTCATATAAAGAAGTTTCAGATGTGATTCCCTCCATGTGGAGGATAGTGTTGTTTGACTAATCTTTAATATAGATCTTTGAGTATATCCTTCCTCTATATGAGTTAGACCTAAGATTGAAGCCCATTTTAATTCTATTTTTGTTATGTTATCGGCTCCTTTCCTTGAATTTAATGTTTGGTAACAGTAAGATATCGATAATTGGCCTTTATTTACCAATTTTAATCAGTGCTCAAGTGGTCCTAAAGACCAGTTCCAGCCTGATATGTTTATTAATTTCCAGATATAGTGTCTAACCTGAAGATAGAAAAAGAAATCTTTTTGTGGAAGGTTAAATTCACTTCTGAGGTCGGTAAACGACTTAATGCATTTCCTTGTTGTATCTATTAGTTGCACCGCACTTTCGAGGCCCCTTGTCTGCCATCTTTGGAGGGGTGATATTTGTAAGCCACGTTCAAATTGTGGGTTACCTCTTAGAGGTAGATAGCTTGAAGTTTCTCTGTTTATTTTTAATAGATTAAAAATCTTTAACCATGCTTTAATTGGTGTATATATGGAGGACTATTTCTTAATTCTCTTTGGAATTTCATTAATTTTATTATGAATTAATGCTGTAGGATGATAAGGATACGTTATATTTTGTTCCAAATCATTGTCTGTTACATAGTCCTTATGATAGACCCAGTCAGTTACTATTCTAGCTAAAAAAGCAAGGTTATATAAGCGTAGATCTGGTAGGGCACATCCTCCGAACTTTTTAGGTAGGGAGAGTTTTTCAATGGATATTCTAGGTCTCTTGCTTTGCCATAGAAATATTCTAAGTGCTGTATTTAAAAGCTTAATATCCTTTTGCTTCAAAATCATTGGAATATTTTGACATATATATAAAATTTTTGGCAATAATATCATTTTGTATAGGGCTACTCGCCCTAAAAGTGAAATAGGAAGATTTTGCCAATCTTTCATTTTATCACGAATGGTCTTTAAGATTGGGGGTATATTAAGAGAGTACCATTGTTCTGGATTTAAGGAGATAGTAATGCCTAGGTATTTAAATGAATGTTCAGCTATTTTAAAAGGAATCTTCCCTATATGCTGCTTTGGAGGTCTTAACCAGTAGAGCTCAGTTTTATTAGTGTTTACCTTGTATCCCGAGAACAAACTAAACTGGTTTAAAATAGTCAGTAGTTTGGGAATATTTGTCTGAGTGTTTCTCATATAGATTATATATTATATATATATATACTAGGATATCATCTGCGTATAACGCAATTTTAAGTTCTTTTTTCCTTATTTTAATTCCCTCAATCTCTTGTCTGATTAGAATTGCTAGTGGTTCAATTGCCAAATTAAACAGTAATGGAGATAGGGGGCAACCTTGTCTTGTACCTTTTGTGAGATGTATTTCTGATGATTGTCTAGTATTGACTAGTAACCTAGTGTGAGCTTTCTCATAGAGATTTTTAATAAATTTAGGGAACTGGCCTCTGAATCCAAATTGGGAGAGTGTATATAATAGATGATCATGATTAACCGAATCAAATGCCTTTTCGGCGTCTATTGCAACTATTGCCATATCGGTATCCTTCTGTTCCCCACCTTGTGCCTGGGTTGGTTCTGTGTTAACATAATCAATAGTGAGAAATAGTTCACGGATTTTAGCAGAGGAATTCCTGTTGGTCATAAATCCTGCTTGGTTTTTGTGAATTATATGTGCAAGAGAGGGTTGTAACCTGTTTGCTAAAATGGAGGTCAACAATTTATAATCAGTGTTTAACAGAGCAATCGGTTGGATTTTTTCCGGGTTTCAAAATAAGGGTAGTGTAAGAAGCTGAGAAACTAGTTGATGGTGAGCAACCCTCACTATATATGTTATTAAATAATTTAGTTAGATATGGGGCTATAGCAGGGGTTAATAATTTGTAAAATTCACTGGGTAGAGCGTCTGGGCCTGCTGCTTTATTGAGAGGCAATTTCTCTATTCCCTTTATTACTTCTAACTCAGTAATAGGTAGATTAATTATTTCATTTATTTCCTGTGTGATGCTTGGATACGAAATTCGTTTCCAAAATTCTCTACTTTCTTTGGAATTAGATAAGGTTGTGGAATATAATTTCCGATAGTATTCTTCCATTATTTTCAGAATGTCTTCTGAGTCTGAAATTAATTTATCCTCTTGCTGTATAAGTTCAATTAATGTATGGCCTTTATCTTGTTTAACTAGTCTAGAAAGTAATTTACCTGCTTTGTTTCCATATTTATATAATTTTGATTGTAATCTCACTTCTTGTTGAGTCGCTTTATGAAGTAAGAAAGAGTCTCTTTCTTTCTTTGCTTGCGTATAGTTATTCCAAGTCATAGGTGTTTTGTTAATTATATAATTATTATATGTGTTTGTGAGTGTTTTCATAATATTTTCTTCTTTTTTTTTGTATTTCTTAGTTCTATTAATATTGTACGGTAGTATCTCCCCTCTCATAACTGCTTTTGCAGCCTCCCAGAATATCATTGGGGAGGAGAGGTGTTCGCTGTTAAAACGAGCATATTCTTCAAACTTTAAGTTTAACATTGTTTTAAAATCTGGGTCTGTAGATAGATATTGGGGAAAGATAAATCGATAATTTCTGGATCTAATGTCATATGGACTAATCTCAATAGTTATTGGGGCATGATCTGAAATTGTGATCGGTAAAATATTAGTTTTAATTCTCAAATTCAATAGTTTCTCATCTATTAAAAACAGATCAATTCTCGACAAAGATTTATGAGCCTTAGATAGACAAGTGTAACTTCTAGTGTCAGGCTTTTGTATTCTCCAAACATCTTTTACTCTTTGATTATTATATAGTTTGTCAAAGATTTTTGTTTCTAAGTTATCTTTTTTTGTTTTTAACATTGTGACATTAGATCTAAGTTTATCTAGGGCATGTTGTGGTGATATATTAAAATCTCCTCCGATAATTAACATCCCTTCAATTTTTGATAGAATTTTATTTTGTATATTATCCCAGAAACTTAATCTATAATATTTGGAGCATATATATTGCATAGTGTGTAAGTAAGATTACCACTTTTAATTTTTACTATTAAAAATCTTCCTTCCGGATCAACTTCAAGTACCGTGGTGGTTATATTCATTTTTTTCCCTATGAAAAATTGCTACGCCTCGCTTTCTTCCAAGTGCTGGAGAAGCTATGACTTCCTTAACCCAAGATTTTTTTAACTTATATACTTCTTCTAAGTTGATGTGTGTTTCTTGGTGAAAGGCAATATTAACCTTTAATTTTTTAAGGTGGGATATAATTAAAGTTCTTTTTATCGGGGATGTTAACCCACCTATATTCCAGGAGGCTAACTTACAGACAGTCTCTGACATTGTTGCCTAACGGAGAGAGAAAAGAAGAGAGAAAAAAAAAGAAAAAGGGAAAAAACAAAAATAAAGAATGAGGATCTCTGTGGCCATCTTCCCCCCCCCCCCCCCCCAGTCAGCCCAGGGGCTCTCCCTAGGCCAGCGCCAAAACAAGATGCCAATTGAATCAGACTGACTCTGACCAATGCATCATCCCTATTTACAAACTGAGTGTACATTGCATGGTTCTATATGCGTTCCTCTTACCTATATTTTAGGTTGGTTATTTTCCCTTTTTGCTCAATGTCTGAGGAGAAAGTTGGGTCATAGAATTTTCAGACTCTTGTTTTAGATATTTTTCAGCCTCTTTGGCTGTTTCAAAAAATTTGACATCATTACCTATTGTTATTTTAAGTTTGGCAGGATATATTACAGTGGCTTGATGGCCTTGGTTGATCAGGCGTGTACAAATTGGAGCTAATTCTCTTCTCTTGGCTGAGGTATCAGCAGAGAAGTCCTGGAATAGCATGATTTTAATGTTATCCAAAAAGATAGGTTGTTTTTGTCTAAAGTGTTGGAGCAAGGTAAGTTTGTCCTGGTAATTAAGTAGTTTGGCTATAATGGGTCTAGGGCGAGCTTTTTCTCTTTCCTGATTATGCCACCCCAGTCTGTGAGCTCTTTCAACTATAATATGGGGATGTGTTTGAGGTATGTGTAATAACTGTGGGATTGTTACTGTAATTAGTTTATTTAAATCCTCAAATTGTTTTTCTTCGGGAACTCCGATTATTCTAATGTTGTTTCTTCTTACCCGATTTTCTAAATCCTCTAATTTGAGTTGCATTCTTAATACTTTAGCGTTTAGGTCTTCTAAATTAGAGTTATGGTTTAGATTAGTGTCTTCTATATCGGATATCCTTTGCTCTGCCTCCGTAATTCTTTTAGAGAACTGAACCTCTTTAGATAAGGAATTAATATCATGCTTAATTTCATCTCTTAATTGTTCGAATTTAGGAGAGAGAGCTTCAGAGATTTTGGTAACTAAAATTTGTATGTCAATTTGTTCATTTGTATTTAATGGGCTACTTGAGCGAGTCTCTGTTACATTCTCTTGTATATATTTTTAGGTTTTTTTCCTCTTTGTTTGCCTGCCATGGCTGAAGGGGAAGTTCTGGTTTGTGCAGTGATAAATTTGTCCATAAGGAGTGAAGAAATTGTAAAATTATCGTGTAAAATAACGTGTCTATGTTCTGGTGATATGGGGGGGGGAATTGGGGGAGTGATTTAGTGAGTTTATCAAGTGAAAAAGAGTTTAGTGGTTAGATAATAAAGTGAGAAAAGAAGAAAAAAAAAAGGGGGGGGGATGAGGGGGGTGAGGGAAAAGTATGTGTGTTTAGGGCCCTTCAGTCATGTAGCTTATAGTTAGTAGTAGTTTAATGACAATTTGTTTTGACCAATTTCAAGTGGTATGTAACTTTGCGTTTTTATTCTTTTAATTTTAAAATGCCCTGTGTGTTTTTATAAAATTTCAGAGAGATCTTACTGAGCATTTGTATCATGTATATGTATTTTCATCAAGAATTTGAGCTGTTTCCGATGATACTATAGTTATACTTTAATGTACTATTCTGTCTCTAGCAGCCTTAATTTCTGTGTTCACTCTAATTTATTCAGGCATTAAGTCTTTAATATATTTCTAAGATCAAAAACTAAGTCAGGATCGATATGTTACATAGAGGAAAGATACGATAATACATTTCTATGTGTAGGTAGTAGCTAATAACTTACATGGAAAGAAAATATATATTGACCACGTTAGACAGAGATTACCAATTGATTTGAGCCTATTCAACTAGTTTTATGGGCGTTTCAGTAACTCAATCTATTCTACTACTTTTTGTCTGTATACAGATTCTGCTTGGCTCTATTTCTATTATGCTAGCTCTTTATGCATAATCCTCTTAGTTCTGTTATAATTGTCTTTCAATCCAGTGAAAAGAAAAAATAAGATTTTGCATACATTCAAGAAAGTGCAATTTTCCCCTTCCTTCCCCCCTTTCCACCCCTTTCCTCCCCTGCCCTTTTACAATATCTGAAAAATTGCATAGATAAGCAGTTTTATCTCCTATTCTCATCTGAGGAATGGACTTATTTCATTTATCACTATAGTTTTGCTTTTACTTTCATAGGTATTTAGAGGGGAGATGTCTGGGTTTTATTACTATCCCTCTGTTATATATATGTAACAAGCAAGTTTATATGGGGGAGAGCAAATATATTTACAGAAAAAAAAGGGTAGGGAGAGTTATAAACTATCTTATATGGGGGCTTTTCAGTTTATTTCTGGAGATTGTATAGGCAACCCTTATTTTAGGTACATTCAACTAAATAGGAGGTTAATATGCACCATTACAAAAATTAGAGGTGCGTGTCCTTCAGGGGGAATATTATCCTCTTCCTATTGTAGTAACTTCTGAGCAAGCAGAGATAGGGAATGGACTTATATCTTATTTATCCTCTAGGTTTTTTAATCAAATTTTTCCCCCTCTTTACTTTGTATCTGAATTATTCCTCAAGCCCTTTTAAATCTCCCAGCAGTAGGTAATAAACATCAAGTACATCAAATAGTTTTGCAATAATACATCAGACTCATATGATAGTCTATGGTTTTCCTTCTATGTATATTGTTCCTCTTTATTTTACTACTTGAGGGCTGATTAAAGGCTTGAATAGACTGCCTCTCAAGGACAGAGGGAAAAAGGAAAAAAGTACCTGTCCGAATTTTGTAGGTCTCAGGCCAGTCACACTGTTAAAGTCTTCTCCACTATGGTATAGTCTATGTTCCCCCACGCAACATCGGTGGGGGGGGGGGGAGCAGCTCAGCTTGATTATACCTGTTCACCAGTGTGGAGTATTTTTAGAAGAGACAACGGACCATCCAGGGTCTTTCTCCTTTCTGCTCCGGTGAGCACGCTCAGTCCGGCCAGCGGCGTGTCCTTCGCCGGGTGTGAGAGAGATCAATCCGCCTCCAAGCGTGAGAGTTCCGGTCGAGGCAATCGCCTTCCTCCACTTCTCCACGTCAGAGATGATCGCACCAGGGGATCCTCTATCCAGGTGGCGTTGCTTCGACTCAGGTGAAAGTGAATTTCTTTGACCTCTGGGTGATGGATTTAAAAGTCCCTTGGATCAAATTCCTTGATGGGTAGATGCTAGGATTTACAGGTCTGACTGTTCTCCGCACCCCCTCGCGCAGCACCGGTGGGAGTTTATTCTCCTTCGTTTTCAGTCTCCTTTTCATCTCCCTTTTCCCCTTCCCTTGAGTGGCAGTCTGTTCTCTTTAGGGTAGGTAAGGTGTACTTTGTCCCAGTTTGTAGTATGCTGCAAGCTGCAGCTTAGTGCGTTCACTTTGCACTATTGGAGTGTTTAGGAGCAGGTGTTGAGATGCTTTTTTGAGCTACCCACGGACTAGGGTTTAGGCACTGGTTCTCTGCCAAAGGTTCTTGCAGGGAGCAAGCGTTCACACGTCCTCACGCTTGGGCTCCACCCATGACACTCCCAGGGTATGTCCAGAGCATGACATTTTAAGCAACTTTCTAATTTACTCCTATTATCAAATTTTCTTAATTCTCTTGGTATCTTTATTTGAAATGCAAGAAGGTAAGTTTAGATGCCGGCCCATTTTTGATGAACAACCTGTGTTGTACTTGCTGATTGGACAGCACCAATAAACAAGTGCTGTCCGTGGTTCTAAACCAAAAATTTGCTGGCTCCTTAGCTTAGATGCCTTCTTTTTCAAATAAAGATAGCAAGAGAATTAAAAAAAATGATAATAGGAGTAAATTAGAAAGTTGCTTAAAGGGACAGTCAACACCAGAATTTTTGTTGTTTAAAAAGAAAGATAATCCCTTTATTACCCATTCCCCAGTTTTGCATATCCAACACAGTTATAATAATACATGTTTTACCTCTGTAATTATCTTGTATCTAAGCCTCTGCTGACTGCCCCCTTATTTCAGTTCTTTTGACAGACATGCAGTTTAGCCAATCAGTGCTCCCTCCTAGGTCACTTTACGTTCATGAGCTCAATGTTATCTATATGAAACATGTGAACTAATGCCCTCTAGTGGTCAAAATGTATTCAGATTAGAGGCAGTCTTCAAGGTCTAAGAAATTAGCATATGAACCTCCTAGGTTTAGCTTTCAACTAAGAATACCAAGAGAACAAAGCAAAATTGGTGATAAAAGTAAATTGGGAAGTTGTTTAAAATTGCATGCCCTATTTATATCATGAAAGTTTTTTTTTTACTTGACTGTCCCTTTAAAATTGCATGCACTATCTGAATCATGAAATAAAAAATTGGGGTTCAGTGTCCCTTTAATAAAATTACATGCTCTTACAAATTAGTGTCACATAATGGCCCTTTAAAGGGACATTAAACAGCTGAGAACAACTACAATAGAAAAGTTACTACTTACCATTGCATTGTATTTCCTTCAGTGTCTGCAGCTCTTTTCAAAAACATTCTCTTATTTTAATATCCTAAAGGTGCCAGATGATGAAGCTCCATCTCTGCATACTGGGTGCCGCCATCTTGGAGCTCAGGTATACTCACACCCTGTGACAGAAGCAGTGCACACTCACAGATCAGCCATATTGTCAGCTTTTTGACAGCTGTCTCATTTGCTTGGGGTTAGCATGCATGATACAGACAGTATATTTAGTCAAATTCTTTTTATTGAAGTGAATCAATACACATCCAACAACATATATGCACATTATGGTATACATTACAGTATTAAAGATGTTAAAGGAAGGCACAGATCCAAACATTTATAGAACAAGTACCATATGAGGAGGAGAGAAAAAAAAAACTCGGTATAGCCATTAAGTTTAGGGGAGGGAAGAGGGGGAAATGGGGGACTGTCCAGCCTTGGGGTCACGTTAAAAAGCGGCATTCTGCTCTTGTCGAAGTGGGACACCATTAGCTTAGTTGGATCTCATTGTTCTAATGTATTCATCCCATATTGCTTGTATTGATATAAAGTTGTCTGTGCTACCTCTCTTATAAACGGAATACTCCTCTAACTCTAGTAACTCGGTCACTTTAGCCCTCCACATTCCCAGAGTGGGAACATCTTTTGCTTTCCAATGTCTGGCAATCAGGATTTTCACGCTGTTAGTAAATATTCGGAACAAAGGGAGAAGAGATTTAAAAGGAAGCTTGACGGACCTATTTAGCAGCCAAATGAGGGGATCAGCTGGCAGGGTCGTATGTAATATATTACCAACTTCATCTATTATTTTGTACCAGAAGTGGTTTAGCTGAGAACACCACCACCACATGTGACCCATGCCACTCCCTACATGGCCACATCTCCAGCATTTGTTACTGGTGTTGTGATATAGCCGGTGTAATTTCCTTGGAGTTAGATACCAACAGTGTAGTATTTTATAATTGGTTTCTAGAATAGATGCTGAAGTGGATGACTTTTTGGTATTAATGAATATATTAGTAGCTGTTTGAGGTAGAATGATTATGCCCAGCTCCCTTTCCCACATTTCTATAGAGTAAGGAAGATTACCTGGTGTGGGTTGGGTGAGGATTTTATATATAGCGGAAAGAGAGTGTTTAATTGGTGAGGTTAAGAGATAGAGTTTCTCGATATTAGTTGGAGGGCAAGTCATGTTATTTTTATGTTTATGTGTGGTTATATAGTTATGGAGTCTTCTGTAAGAAAACCAGTTGCGTGCCCATTCGTAGCCCCTATCTATCAGTTGTGTTTGAGTATTTATGGAATTGTTGGTGGTGACGTTATGTAGGAGAATATCATCTTCACTAGAGGTATTAGGTAGTGATGTTTGTAAGAGATTTATAGAGAAGTCAGGGTTATTTCTGAGGGAAGTTAGAGGACCAGGGTTAGAGGATAGACAAGGGTGATGGTAAGAAGCCCTTTTCCACTGTGTGAAAGTCTCTTTTGTGATGGGGTTAAGTAGTGTTTTAATTTTCTCATGGAAGTTACGGCTCCAACATGTAGAAGCTAGTGATAAGTCGGGGTTAAGTTGTCTCTCAAGTCGGACCCACCTCCTCTGATCATCTCCCACTCTCCAGTCCAGAATTCTTTGCAGGTAAATGGATATTCTATATTTTTCTAGGTCGGATAGACCCAGCCCACCATGTTCCCACGGTAGCAGCATGGTCTTTTTATTTATTCTAGGTGTTTTTTTCTTCCACACGAAAGAGTTGATTAAGTTTTGTATTTGGGTGAGGTACTTAGGAGGTAGAGGCACCGGAACCGCACTCATAATATAGAGCAATCTTGGGAAGCTATTCATTTTTATAGTGTGGATTCTGCCCCACCAGGAGAGCTTTTTTGAGCCCCACGAAGAAAGGTCTCGCATTATTGCTGTTTTGATATGTGTGTAGTTAGTATGAAATAGATTGTCGACTGACCGAGGGAGATAAATTCCTAGGTATTTGAGAGCTTTAGAGCACCATTTCAAGGGGCAGCAATTTTTAATTACGTTTACAGAATGGTCGGATAGGCCGAGGGCCAATATTTCAGATTTGTTTGGATTGATAAGGAAATCTGTGAGCTTATTAAAGAGGGATAATTCGGATAGGAGAGGAGGGATGGAGGTTTCAGGTTCGGTCGAAGAGAATAGGATGTCGTCAGCAAATAACGAAATCTTAAATTCATCATCTTCCACTGTGACACCTTGGATTTCAGGTGTATTCCTAATCTTCAGTGCAAAGGTTTCAATAAATAGGGCAAATAAAAGGGGGGAGAGGGGGCAGCCCTGTCGTGTTCCATTTGTAATTTCGATCGGTGAGGATAGGGAGCCGTTTTCTAAAATACGAGCACTGGGCGAGGAATATAGGGCAAATATGCGTTGAAGGGTTGTTGGGCCAAGGCCGAAAGCATGTAGGGTAGCTCTTAAGTATGACCAGTTGACCCGGTCAAATGCTTTCTCAACATCAGTGGATATAAACGTGGTTGGGATATTTTTGTTTGAGACATGCCAAATTAGGTGTATATTTCGTGTCGTGTTGTCCCTAGCCTCTCACCCAGGGACAAATCCGACTTGATCGTTATGTATGAGGGAAGGGAGAAGTCTATTAAGGCGGGTTGTGATTAATTTAGCGAAAATCTTAAGGTCAGTATTAATGAGTGAGATAGGGCGGTAATTAGTTATTAAGTCTGGGGATTTGTTAGGTTTGGGGGTTACAGTGATATGAGCTTGAAGCGAAAGTGGTGAGAAAGCACCTACCTCGTCTATGCTGTGAAAGTATTTTAATAAGTGTGCGGATATTTCCTTAAATAGTGTATAATAAGAGTTCCCAAAGCCATCGGGCCCGGGAGCCTTCCCAGGGGGGAAAGAGGTAATAGCTTGCAGAAGCTCTTCCTCCGAGAATGGGGCGTCTAGCTCGTCCCTTTGTTCTTCAGTCAGTTTAGGGAGGTTAATATCGCTTAAGTAATCTGTTATTTCTGTCTGGAGAGGATCAGAGAAACCTCTGCGGATGTTATAAAGGGTGTCATAGTAATCCCTAAAGGCCTGAATAATGTCTTTGGAGGTGGACAGTCTAGCACCTCCAGGGTTGCGTAATCCCATAATATAGTGTTTATTGGTACGTTTCCGGAGTTGCCGGGCCAACATCCTGCCTTGTTTGTTTGCACCTTCATAGTAAACTTTTCTAAGATATAAGGCCTTGTTCTTGGCCTCTGTGCCTAAAAATATATGAAGTTGGTCTCTTTTGTGGGTGATGCTATCTGTCAAAGAAGTACTTGCGGGGTGTAATTTATGTAAGTCCTGTAGTTTATGAATGTCAGCTAAAAGAGAATTAAGGTACTCATTCTGTTGTTTCCGTTTCGCTGCTTTGAGGGCGATTAATTCCCCTCGGATAACACATTTATGAGCATTCCATATGTTGTGTATGTGAACTTCAGGGGTGTCATTTGTTTGGAAATAGTCGATCAGTGCTTTTTGTATCTGTAAAAATATCTGGGGGTCTCTAAGTAAGGAGTCGTCAAGTCTCCACCGAGAGGTGGACGGGTCAATGGGATGCCAATGAAGTTGGCAGCTGATGATGGCGTGGTATGACCACGTTATGGGGTTTATATGAGTCTGAGCAATAGAAGATAAGCTAGAGACATCAACAAAAATGTAGTCTATTTTTGTGTATAATTGATGGGGGTTTGAAAAAAAAGGTGAAGTCTCTATCGCTTGGGTGGTGAAGGCGCCAAGTGTCATGTACAGCTAGGCATGAGAGGGAGTGTTTAATTTGCATTAAAGTTTTATGTGGTATAGATGTGCCAGAAGAGCAGTCTAGTGTTGGGTCGAAAGCTAAGTTGAAGTCGCCCCCCAATATGAGGCTACCCCTAGCTACTTCTAGGATTTTATTGCTAAGTTGGCGAAAAAAGGGAGCTGGGCTCACATTGGGGCATATACATTAACCAGTGTCAGTGGTTTATGATAGAGATAACCGACCAGGATCAAGCATCTTCCCTCCCTATCTTTATAAGTGGAGGAAGCAACAAAGGGAAGTCCTCTGTGTATCAGGATTCCAACCCCGTTATGTTTCGTGGTATTAGAAGAGAAGAAACTCTGTCCAAATTTCCGAAAACTAGCTTTTGGTTCGCTACCTCTTTTAAAATGGGTCTCTTGAATAAAGAGAATGTCTCCCTTGTGTCTCTTATAATCTCTTAGAGCCATAGACCGTTTATTAGGGCCATTGAGGCCTTTAGTATTGTGCGAGAGGATTTGTATTTTAGAAGTTGAGCTACTCATTGACAGAGGATTTAGTGGAATCTGCCAATGTAAGCAAAAGTAAAGCGCCGCCTACTTGGGATGGGGATGAAGCTCCCGAGGCTGGACAGAAGGGGAGGGAGGAAGGAGAGTTTAAAAAAAAAAAGACAAAAATCACACATTGAAGATGGGGGAAAAGCATAATATAAAGTCATGAGCATCATTTTAACAGTAACAGTTATGCAAAGTGTAAAAAACAATCTATAATACACTTTACAAATAGGGGGGAAGAGTATCGCCTATCATACTCTTAGGTTATGTTACATGTATTAGGAATCAGGATTGGACAGTTAAGCAGGGTAGCCTTGTCTTCATAAGACAGACACATCAATTGACCGGGGTCTGGGCCATCGGAGATTGACACTACCATAAGGTAAACAATATAACAATATGTATCGTAAAACATTTGACTCTTTAAACGAAATAACATCAAAACATTATAATCATGGGTTGCCTGAATAAAAACTATACACACACAACCTAGCAAGTGAAATGATATAAGCATCGCTTAGGTCCCTAGACCGATTTTATACATTCAAATATAGTGTCTAAAATGCTGTTCAGTGTATAATAGGTCATGGTTAGTTGTGAGATGACCTTTAAGGGCACAGGGTAATCAGCAAGATAGAATTCAAGGGAGCCAGAAGACACACCTTGGAGGCGCCAATCTGGAAGGGTCAAGGCAATTAGATAAACACAAGAAAGTACCAACTTGTTGGTGGCCAAAAGTAGAAACCTTAAACATTGTGGAGAGTAAGCTATGCAGTGATGCCCTGGGCAGTGTAAGGGTGAGAATGCAGACAAGAAAAATTCACATATTTAAGCTTTTTAACATATTAAACATATGCATAACTTAAATGATTGTTGCTACGGGTTAGAGAGGGGCAACGCAAAGTTTAGCTTATTATTTGCACAAGCCAGCACAAACATGTTGCATGTGACCCTCACAACCCGGTGCAAAAATATGTAATGACCCGAGGGAAATTAACTCAGTTGATCTAAGAAAAGCTTACTGCCTCGTTTACTGGAGGGTCAATCAATAATATACATAACGTGTAGTAACAGATAGTAACATTAGTGGGAATAACAAAACATTGATTGAGCTATAATGTCCAGGAACATCTAGTGTCCAATAGAGCAAAGTTCTATATAGCCTAGGTTGTGTGACGGCCATCCTGGGAAGGGCCAGGAGGGATAGTCCATGGCATAGGTAGTAGATATAATCAAAATTATAAATCAGGCATAAAGCTAAGGATATAAGCATTTTTATACGTTACCAACAGGAAGTCAGGACTGTAGAGAGGCCATCCAATGCGGCCAGGTGGGTATCAAGAGTTTAGATAGAGGTTTATACATTGCAGGTTAGCCTATGTGGGAAGGCTTAGGATCCATCCATGGAGAAGGACATTCCATGAACACCGGATGGAAAGAAAGCAAAAGGAAATAATTAGGTAGTCCCTATATCAGGGCCTGGGAGTAGGTCATCCAGAGGGTGGAGAGTTACTTTTAGGCGGTAAGTTGTCCATTTTTCTTCTTTTGGGTTGAACTTTTTGCCATTGCGGTCTTTGTCCCAATGGGCGTGAAGGCCCTGGCTCCTCGGCTTGGGGTGGGCCCAAGACGGGTGGATCCAATGGGTTGTTGAATGGAATGTTAAGAGCTCTGGAGAGTTGGTCAAGGTCGTTAAAGTCTTTATAAATAATTTGTGAACCATTGTGATTAATAATCAGACTAAAGGGAAAACCCCAACGGTATTTAATGCGGTGGTCTTGTAGAGCGCTGGTGATAAATGTAACCTCCTTGCGTCTCTGTACCGTGTAGGGGCTGAGGTCTTAGTATATCTGGAGGGAATGGCCCCTGAAGGATATGGACTGTTGGGACCTTGCTGCCTGCCATATGTCCTCTTTGGATGAAAATCTTAGGAATCGGACAATGATATCCCGTGGGGGAAGTGGGGGCTTAGGAAGAGGGCGTAATGCCCTATGCGCCCTGTCTAGATCTTCAGGTAATAGCGGCGGTGATCCAGGAGAAAGATGCTGCGCTAGGCCAATGATGTATCCTTTGAGGAGGTCAGGAGTCACCTCCTCCGGGACACCGCGGAACCTCAGGTTGTTCCTGCGTCCGTGGTTATCCAAATCCTCTATTTTGTCCTGAAGAGATTGAACTTTAGAGTCCTGAATAGAGATTTGTTGTGTGTTCAAGCTGACTAGGTTATTCAGGGTTTCCTGACCCTCCTCAAGATAATCCATACGAGCACCCATTTCATTAAGATCTCTTTTGAGGTCCCTCATCTCTTCCTTAATAAAAGATTTAAGAGAGTCCAGGTCAGATTTGGAAGGAAGCGTGTCCAGCCTCTCCTGGATAGCGTGTAATGGGTCCTGTTGGCCATTCGGGTTTATGTTTAGGCTTGGAAGGCCCGGCTGTTCCAGTAGGGTGTCAGGCAGAGCTGGGTTTGAGTCTGAAGCTTGAAAAAAGGAAGATACCGATGGGGTTTGGGAGAGTGGTTTGTTTGGCTTGTCAGATTTCTGTCCCTTCTTAGAAGCCATCTTAGGTATGTGCCCTCTAGCAGAGGGGGTAAGGTATTCTGTATTAGTTTCTTCAAATGTTAATATAGAGGTAGGGATAGGCAGGGAAGAGCTTGACGTGGTAGGTAGCAGGGGGTTGCATTAAGTAGTGGAGGAGACAAAGTTGTATTTAGCATCCCAACAGCATCAGTTAAGTGAGGATTAAAAGTATTGCACAAATGTCTTATACAGTCCCCTGTAAAACCTTGAAATTGTGGCTGAAGCAATGTTGAAGCACAGGCAAATTTGTATTGATTTTTCTTCCTTAGTAGGCTGTATTAATTCCTTTCAATGTTTATTGAATAAAAGGGATAGGAGGGGGGGATATGTAATGGCAGGGAGTAAGAGAGTGTATTAACCAGTTATGAAAAACACAGGTGTTTTAGCACATCAGAAGCATCGGCAAGATGAAAAGTGAGGATATTGCACAGATAACTTGAAAAGATCTCTGTCAGGCTTTGAAGCTGCAGATGGAGCAATGTTTAGTTCAGGCAAACTTCAGTGATCCTTGCTCCCCTTATTTTATAAAATTAAAGCTTGTAAATTTGCAGGTGTAAGAACCAGGTCTCACATCAACTGCCCAACAACACACATTAGGATATGAGGACACGTGGCTTATTCAAGTAATGGCCGCTATTTTGTTATTTAGACTCCCAGTGGCGTTAACTTTCTGTTTACCCCCCCTCCTCCAGGGACATGCCCGGGGCCAACCGCAAACCCAGACCCAGAATATCGTAAGATACCTCAGTGGGGGGTCTCGGATGAGCTAGTGACATATGGGATATCAATACCAAAGATGTGGATCTCCACTCAAGAGTCACTAGAGAGGGAGGGAATAAAATAAAAACAGCCATAATCTGCTGAAAAAAATTAATCCACAACCCAAAAATATAAGTTTATTTCATTTGAAAGAAAAAAAAAATAAACCAAAAGCAGAAGAATCAAACTGAAACAGCTGCCTGAAGAACTTTTCTACCAAAAACTGCTTCCGAAGAAGCAAATACATCAAAACGGTAGAATTTATTAAATGAATGCAAAGAGGACCAAGATGCCGCTTTGCAAATCTGATCAACTGAAGCTTCATTCTTAAAAGCCCACAAAGTGGAGACTGATCTAGTAGAATGAGCTGTAATTCTCTGAGGCGGGGCATGACCCGACTCCAAATAAGCTTGATGAATCAAAAGTTTCAACCAAGAAGCTAAGGAAATAGCAGGAGCCTTCTGACCCTTCCTAGGACCAGAAAATAAAACAAATAGACTGGAAGTCTTCCTGAAATCTTTAGTAGCTTCCACATAATATTTCAAAGCTCTTACCCCTTCCAAAGAATGTAAGGAACTTTCCAAAGAATTCTTAGGATTAGGACACAAGGAAGGGACAACAATTTCTCTACTAATGTTGTTAGAATTCACAACCTTAGGTAAAAATTAAAAAGAAGTCCGCAAAACTGCCTTATCCTGATGAAAAAATCAGAAAAGGAGACTCACAAGAAAGAGCAGATAACTCAGAAACTCTTCTAGCAGAAGAGATGGCCAAAAGGAACAACACTTTCCAAGAAAGTAGTTTAATGTCCAAAAAAAGCATAGGTTCAAATGGAAGAACCTGTAAAGCCGTCAGAACCAAATTAAGACTCCAGGGAGGAGAAATTGATTAAAAAACAGGCTTAATAAGAACTAAAGCCTGTACAAAACAGTGTATATCAGGAAGTATAGCAATCTTTCTGTGAAATAAAACAGAAAGAGCGGATATTTGTCCTTTCAAGGAACTTGCAGACAAACCCTTATCCAAACCGTCCTGAAGAAACTGTAAAATTCTAGGAATTCTAAAAGAATGCCAGGAGAATTTATGAGAAGAACACCATGAAATGTAAGTCTTCCAAACTCTATAATAAATCTTTCTAGAAACAGATTACGAGCTTGTAACATAGTATTAATCACTGAGTCAGAGAAACCTCTATAACTTAGTACTAAGCGTTCAATTTCCATACCTTCAAATTTAATGATTTGAGATCCTGATGGAAAAACGGACCTTGAGATAGTAGGTCTGGCCAAACGGAAGTGGCCAAAGCGGGCAACTGGACATCCAAACCAGATCTGCATACCAAAACCTGTGTGGCCATGCTGGAGCCACCAGCAACACAAATGATTGTTCCATGAGGATTTTGGAGATCACTCTTGAAAGGAGAACTAGAGGCGGGAAAATGTAAGCAGGATGATAACACCAAGGAACTGTCAGCGCATCCCCTGCTTCCGCCGGAACAGGTATCTGGGAAGTTTCTTGTTTAGATGAGAGGCCATGAGATCTATCTCTGGAAGACCCCACAACTGAACAATCTAAGAAAACACATCTGGATGGAGAGACCACTCCTCTGGATGTAAAGTCTGGCGGCTGAGATAATCCGCCTCCCAATTGTCTACACCTGGGATAAGCACCGCAGAGATTAGACAAGAGTTGGATTCCGCCCAAACAAGCATCCAAGATACTTTTTTCATAGCTTGGGGACTGTGAGTCCCACCCTGATGATTGACATATGCCACTGTTGTGATATTGTCTGTCTGAAAACAAATGAACGGTTCTCTCTTTAGCAGAGGCCAAAACTGAAGAGCTCTGAGAATTGCAAGGAGTTCTAAAATATTTATTGGTAATCTCGCCTCTTCAGATTTCCAAACCCCTTGTGCTGTCAGAGATCCCCAACCTGAAAGACTCACATCTGTTGTGATCACAGTCCAGGTTGGCCGAACAAAAGAAGTCCCTTGAACTAAACAAGGGTGATCTATCCACCACGTCAGAGAGTGTCGTACATTGATTCAGCATACAAAGCTGTAGAGGTCTCATGTGAAAATGAGCAAAGGGGATCGCGTCCGATGCTGCAGTCATGAGACCTAAAACTTCCATGCACATAGCCACTGAAGGGAATGACTGAGACTGAAGGTGCCGGCATGCTGCAACCAATTTTAAACGTCTCTTGTCTGTTAGAGACAGAGTCATGGACACTGAATCTATCTGGAAGCCTAAAAGGTGACCCTTGTCTGAGGAATCAAGAAACTTTTGGTAAATTGATCCTCCAACCATGTTTCCAAAGAAACAACATTAGTCGATTCGTGTGAGATTCTGCAGTATGCAAAGACTGAGCTAGTACCAAGATATCGTCCAAATAAGGAAACACTGCAATACCCTGTTCTCTGATTACAGAGAGTAGGGCACCCAGAACCTTTTAAAAGATTCTTGGAGCTGTTTCTAGGCCAAATGGAAGAGCAACAAATTGGTAATGCTTGTTTAGAAAAGAGAATCTCAGAAACTTATAATGTTCTGGATGAATCGGAATATGAAGGTATGCATCCTGCAAGTCTATTGTGGACATATAATGACCTTGCTGAACAAAAGGCAGAATAGTCCTTATAGTCATGAAAGTTGGTACTCTTATATAATGATTCAAAATTTTTAGATCGAGAACTGGTCTGAATAAATTTTCCTTCTTTGGTACAATGAATAGATTTGAATAAAACCCCAAACCTTGTTCCTGAGGAGGAACTGGCATGATTACCCCTGAAGACTCCAGGTCTGAAACACACTTCAGGAATGCCTGAGCTTTTACTGGATTTACTGGGATACGTGAGAGAAAAAAATCTTCTCACAGGAGGTCTTACTCTGAATCCTATTCGATACCCTTGAGAGACAATGCTCTGAAACCATTGATTTTGGACAGATTTTATCCAAATATCTTCGAAAAACCTTAATCTGCCCCCTACCAGCTGAGCTGGAATGAGGGCCGCACCTTCATGCGGACTTAGGGGCAGACTTTGGTTTCCTAAATGGCTTGGATTTATTCCAATTTGAGGAAGGCTTCCAAATGGAAGCAGGCTCCTTGGGGGGAATATTTGAGTTTTTGTTCCTTATTCTGACGAAAGGAACGAAAATGGTTAGAAGCCTTAGATTTACCCTTAGGTTTTTAATCCTGAGGCAGAAAAACTCCCTTCCCCCAGTGACAGTTGAAATAGAATCCAACTAAGAACCAAATAAATTAATACCTTGGAAAGAAAGAGATATAATTCTAGATTTAGATGTCATATAAGCATTCAAAGATTTAAGCCACAAAGCTCTTCTAGCTAAAATAGCTAAAGACATGGATCTAACATCAATTTTGATAATATCAAAAATTGCATCACAATAAAATGATTAGCATATTGCAATAGGCGAATAATGCTAAATAAGTCAGAATCCAATTCCTGTTGCGCTAAATTCTCCAACCAGAAGGTTGATGCAGCCGCAATATCAGCCAAAGAAATTGCAGGTCTGAGAAGTTGACCTGAATATAAATAGGCCTTCCTTAGATAAGATTTAAGCTTCCTATGTAAAGGATCCTTAAAAGGAAGTACTATCTTCCATAGGAATAGTGGTACGTTTAGCAAGAGTAGAAATAGCCCCATCAACTTTGGGGATTTTTTCCCAAAACTCTATGGCCTAGATTTAGAGTTCGGCGGTAAAAGGGCTGTTAACGCTCCGCGGGTTTTTTTCTGGCCGCACCATAAATTTAACTCTGGTATCGAGAGTTCAAACAAATGCTGCGTTAGGCTCCAAAAAAGGAGCGTAGAGCATTTTTACCGCAAATGCAACTCTCGATACCAGAGTTGCTTACGGACGCGGCCGGCATCAAAAACGTGCTCGTGCACGATTCTCCCATAGGAAACAATGGGACTGTTTGAGCTGAAAAAAAACCTAACACCTGCAAAAAAGCAGCGTTCAGCTCCTAACGCAGCCCCATTGTTTCCTATGGGGAAACACTTCCTACGTCTGCACCTAACACCCTAACATGTACCCCGAGTCTAAACACCCCTAACCTTACACTTATTAACCCCTAATCTGCCGCCCCCGCTATCGCTGACCCCTGCATTACACTTTTAACCCCTAATCTGCCGCTCCGTAAACCGCCGCCACCTACGTTATCCCTATGTACCCCTAATCTGCTGCCCCTAACACCGCCGACCCCTGTATTATATCTATTAACCCCTAACTTGCCCCCCACAACGTCGCCGCAAGCTACTTAAAATAATTAACCCCTAATCTTCCGACCGCAAATCGCCGCCACCTACGTTATCCCTATGTACCCCTAATCTGCTACCCCTAACATCGCCGACCCCTATGTTATATTTATTAACCCCTAATCTGCCCCCCACAACGTCGCCGACACCTACCTACACTTATTAACCCCTAATCTGCCGAGCGGACCTGAGCGCTACTATAATAAAGTTATTAACCCCTAATCCGCCTCACTAACCCTATCATAAATAGTATTAACCCCTAATCTGCCCTCCCTAACATCGCCGACACCTAACTTCAATTATTAACCCCTAATCTTCCGACCGGAGCTCACCGCTATTCTAATAAATGTATTAACCCCTAAAGCTAAGTCTAACCCTAACACTAACACCCCCCTAAGTTAAATATAATTTTTATCTAACGAAATAAATTAACTCTTATTAAATAAATAATTCCTATTTAAAGCTAAATACTTACCTGTAAAATACATCCTAATATAGCTACAATATAAATTATAATTATATTATAGCTATTTTAGGATTAATATTTATTTTACAGGCAACTTTGTAATTATTTTAACCAGGTACAATAGCTATTAAATAGTTAAGAACTATTTAATAGTTACCTAGTTAAAATAATTACAAATTTACCTGTAAAATAAATCCTAACCTAAGATATAATTAAACCTAACACTACCCTATCAATAAAATAATTAAATAAACTACCTACAATTACCTACAATTAACCTAACACTACACTATCAATAAATTAATTAAACACAATTGCTACAAATAAATAAAATTAAATAAACTATCTAAAGTACAAAAAATAAAAAAGAACTAAGTTACAGAAAATAATAAAATATTTACAAACATAAGAAAAATATTACAACAATTTTAAACTAATTACACCTACTCTAAGCCCCCTAATAAAATAACAAAGCCCCCCAAAATAAAAAATTCCCTACCCTAGTCTAAAATACAAATATTACAAGCTCTTTTACCTTACCAGCCCTGAACAGGGCCCTTTGCGGGGCATGCCCCAAGAATTTCAGCTCTTTTGCCTGTAAAAAAAAACATACTATACCCCCCCCCAACATTACAACCCACCACCCACATACCCCTAATCTAACCCAAACCCCCCTTAAATAAACCTAACACTACCCCCCTGATGATCTTCCTACCTTGTCTTCACCATGCCAGGTTCACCGATCCGTCCTGGCTCCAAGATCTTCATCCACCCCAAGCGGGGGCTAGACATCCACTGAAGAAGTCCAGAAGAGGGTCCAAAGTCTTCCTCCTATCCGGCAAGAAGAGGACATCCGGACCGGCAAACATCTTCTCCAAGCGGCATCTTCTATCTTCTTCCATCCGATGACGACCGGCTCCATCTTGAAGACGTCCAGCGCGGATCCATCCTCTTCTTCCGACGACTAGACGACGAATGACGGTTCCTTTAAGGGACGTCATCCAAGATGGCGTCCCTCGAATTCCGATTGGCTGATAGGATTCTATCAGCCAATCGGAATTAAGGTAGGAATTTTCTGATTGGCTGATGGAATCAGCCAATCAGAATCAAGTTCAATCCGATTGGCTGATCCAATCAGCCAATCAGATTGAGCTCGCATTCTATTGGCTGTTCCGATCAGCCAATAGAATGCGAGCTCAATCTGATTGGCTGATTGGATCAGCCAATCGGATTGAACTATATTCTGATTGGCTGATTCCATCAGCCAATCAGAAAATTCCTACCTTAATTCCGATTGGCTGATAGAATCCTATCAGCCAATCGGAATTCGAGGGACGCCATCTTGGATGACGTCCCTTAAAGGAACCGTCATTCGTCGTCTAGTCGTCGGAAGAAGAGGATGGATCCGCGCTGGACGTCTTCAAGATGGAGCCGGTCGTCATCGGATGGAAGAAGATAGAAGATGCCGCTTGGAGAAGATGTTTGCCGGTCCGGATGTCCTCTTCTTGCTGGATAGGAGGAAGACTTTGGACCCTCTTCTGGACTTCTTCAGTGGATGTCTAGCCCCCGCTTGGGGTGGATGAAGATCTTGGAGCCAGGACGGATCGGTGAACCTGGCATGGTGAAGACAAGGTAGGAAGATCATCAGGGGGGTAGTGTTAGGTTTATTTAAGGGGGGTTTGGGTTAGATTAGGGGTATGTGGGTGGTGGGTTGTAATGTTGGGGGGGGGTATAGTATGTTTTTTTTTACAGGCAAAAGAGCTGAAATTCTTGGGGCATGCCCCGCAAAGGGCCCTGTTCAGGGCTGGTAAGGTAAAAGAGCTTGTAATATTTGTATTTTAGAATAGGGTAGGGAATTTTTTATTTTGGGGGTCTTTGTTATTTTATTAGGGGGCTTAGAGTAGGTGTAATTAGTTTAAAATTGTTGTAATATTTTTCTTATGTTTGTAAATATTTTATTATTTTCTGTAACTTAGTTCTTTTTTATTTTTTGTACTTTAGATAGTTTATTTAATTTTATTTATTTGTAGCAATTGTGTTTAATTAATTTATTGATAGTGTAGTGTTAGGTTAATTGTAGGTAATTGTAGGTAGTTTATTTAATTATTTTATTGATAGGGTAGTGTTAGGTTTAATTATATCTTAGGTTAGGATTTATTTTACAGGTAAATTTGTAATTATTTTAACTAGGTAACTATTAAATAGTTCTTAACTATTTAATAGCTATTGTACCTGGTTAAAATAATTACAAAGTTGCCTGTAAAATAAATATTAATCCTAAAATAGCTATAATATAATTATAATTTATATTGTAGCTATATTAGGATGTATTTTACAGGTAAGTATTTAGCTTTAAATAGGAATTATTTATTTAATAAGAGTTAATTTATTTCGTTAGATAAAAATTATATTTAACTTAGGGGGGTGTTAGTGTTAGGGTTAGACTTAGCTTTAGGGGTTAATACATTTATTAGAATAGCGGTGAGCTCCGGTCGGAAGATTAGGGGTTAATAATTGAAGTTAGGTGTCGGCGATGTTAGGGAGGGCAGATTAGGGGTTAATACTATTTATGATAGGGTTAGTGAGGCGGATTAGGGGTTAATAACTTTATTATAGTAGCGCTCAGGTCCGCTCGGCAGATTAGGGGTTAATAAGTGTAGGTAGGTGTCGGCGACGTTGTGGGGGGCAGATTAGGGGTTAATAAATATAACATAGGGGTCGGCGATGTTAGGGGTAGCAGATTAGGGGTACATAGGGATAACGTAGGTGGCGGCGATTTGCGGTCGGAAGATTAGGGGTTAATTATTTTAAGTAGCTTGCGGCGACGTTGTGGGGGGCAAGTTAGGGGTTAATAGATATAATACAGGGGTCGGCGGTGTTAGGGGCAGCAGATTAGGGGTACATAAGTATAACGTAGGTGGCGGTCGGCAGATTAGGGGTTAAAAATTTTAATCGAGTGGCGGCGATGTGGGGGGACCTCGGTTTAGGGGTACATAGGTAGTTTATGGGTGTTAGTGTACTTTAGGGTACAGTAGTTAAGAGCTTTAGAAACCGGCGTTAGCCAGAAAGCTCTTAACTCCTGCTATTTTCAGGCGGCTGGAATCTTGTCGTTAGAGCTCTAACGCTCACTGCAGAAACGACTCTAAATACCAGCGTTAGAAAGATCCCATTGAAAAGATAGGCTACGCAAATGGCGTAGGGGGATCTGCGGTATGGAAAAGTCGTGGCTGAAAAGTGAGCGTTAGACCCTTTCCTGACTGACTCCAAATACCAGCGGGCGCCCAAAACCAGCGTTAGGAGCCTCTAACGCTGGTTTTGACGGCTACCGCCGAACTCTAAATCTAGGCCTATAGATTTTGCTTGTAAAGGATACAATTTTTTAAACCTTGAAGAAGGAATAAAAGAAGTACCTGGCTTATTCCATCCCCTAGAAATCATATCAGAAATAGCCTCAGGAATAGGAAAAACCCCTGGAGAAACCACAGGAGGTTTAAAAACAGCATTTAAACGTTTATTAGACTGAACGTCAATAGGACTGGTTACCTCAATATCCAAAATAATTAACTTCTTTTAATAAAGAACGCATATACTCTATTTTTAAATAAATAAGTAGATTTGTCAGTGTCAATGTCTGAGGAAGGATCTTCTGTATCAGATAGATCCTCATCAGAAGAGGATAAATTATGTTGTTGGTCATTTGAAATTTCATCAACTAAATGAGAAGTTTTAAAAGACCTTTATGTATATTAGAAGGTGGAAATGCAGACAAAGCCTTCAAAATAGAATCAGAAACAAATTCTTTAAAATTTACAGGTAAATCATGCACATTAGAAGTTGAAGGAACTACAACTGGCAATGCGCTATTACTGATGGATACACTAACTGCATGTAAAAGTTTATCATGACAACTATTACAAATGACATTCAGCAAAATAATTTCAACAATTTTGCAACAAATGCACTTAGCTTTGGTAGGACCGATGTCAGGCAGCAATGTTCCAGCAGAAACTTCTGAGGCAGGATCAGATAAAGACATCTTGCAAAATGTAAGAGAAAAAAACAACATAAAAAGTAAAATTATCTATTTCCTTATATGACAGTTTCAGGAATGGGAAAAAAAGCAAATAGCATAGGCCTCTGATAGAGAAAAAATCAAGAGGCAAACATCAATGTGGTATTGAAATAATGAAAAAGTTTGGGGCCAAGTATGACGCACAACGTAACGTAAATTTTTGGCGCCAAAAATAACCGGAAATGACGCACTCGCGTCACTAATGACGCAACCGTGTGAAAGGTCTTGGCGTCAAGTATGACGCCGGAAATGACGAAGTTGCTTCAGACGTATTTTTGCGCGCCAAAAATATTTTCGCGCCAAGAATGACGCAATAAAGTTTAGCATTTGACGCACCCGCAGGCCTAATGTCACCCGCAATTTGCAAGAAGTAGTCAACTAAAAAAAAGACTAAACCCCAGGTAAGAAAAATTTTTCTATAAAAGATGTTTATATTACCCAAATATGAAACTGACAGTCTGCAGAAGGAAATACATGAACATGACTCATGGCAAATATAAGTACAATACATATATTTAGAACTTTATATAATTTGCATAAAGTGCCAAACCATAGCTGAGGTGTCTTAAGTAATAAAAACATATTTACCAAAAGACACCCATCCACATATAGCAGATAGCCAAACCAGTACAGAAACGGTTATCAGTAGAGGTAATGGTATATGAGAGTATATCGTCAATCTGAAAAGGGAGGTAGGAGATGAATCTCTACGACCGATAACAGAGAACCTATGAAATAGACCCCCGTTGGGGAAATCATCGTATTCAATAAGTGATACTCCCTTCACGTCCCTCTGATATTCGCTGTACTCTGAGAGGAATCGGGTTTCAACAATGCTGAGAAGCGCATATCAACGTAGAAATCTTAGCACAAACTTACTTCACCACCTCCATAGGAGGCAAAGTTTGTAAAACTGAATTGTGGGTGTGGTGAGGGGTGTATTTATAGGCATTTTGAGGTTTGGGAAACTTTGCCCCTCCTGGTAGGATTGTATATTCCATATGTCACTAGCTCACTAACTATTATTAATTTTTCTTTGTACTCTTGGTATCTTTTGTTGAAAAGCAGGGACGTATGCTTAGGAGCCTGACCATTTCTGGAGCACTATATGGCAGCAGATTTGCAAGAATGGAGCACTAGATGGCAGCACTATTTCCTGCCATGCAGTGCTCCGGATGCCTACTTACAACACAGTTTATGATGGCAAATTTGAAACAAAAAAAGGGACTTTCCATTCATAAACTATAAGATACTTCAAGTAGAAAGCTCCTTTATTTGTTTCAATCTATCACCGTTCTTAGCTGCTACAGCAGCCCACAGCTAAAATATTTTTTGCTAAGAGGTGACGTTTTCACCTCTTAGCCAATAGCCGTGCGGTAAATCTGGCTCCCATGGGCGCCAAGCCGGATTTTCCGCACAGCTTTTGGCTAAGAGGTGAAAACGTCACCTCTTAGCAAAAATATTTTTTAGCCGTGGGCTCCCATAGCAGCTATGAACGGCGAACGGTTGAAACTAATAAAAGGAGCTTTCTACATGAAGTATCTTATACTTTGTGAATAAAAGTCCCCTTTATTTGTGTCAATAGTCAATTCTAGTATTTTGTACAACGCTAGGATTGACTTTCACTTTAAGTAAAAATTGGATTAATAACATTTTTCAACAAAATTGACTATAGTATATTCTACTGTATTGAAGGTTCTTAAAAGACACAGTTTAATGTCCTCCAAACAGACAGCAAATATCTACATATACTGTATTTGCTTGTTTTACTTTAAAATTGTTGTTTTCAGGGTTTTAATACATTGGAATTATGTTCTAAAAAAAAAAACAACTATGGTGATATGAGTGATAAAGTAAGATAAAGTTCATACCATTTATCAGATTCTATGAGAGTTAAATCAAATTGCAAATGTGTGTTTAAAGGGACACTAAACCCATTATTTTATTTAATTATTCAGATAGAGCATGCAATTTTAAGCAACTTTCTAATTTACTTCTATAATCAATTTTTCTTCATTCTCTTGTTATCTTTATTTGAAAAAGAAGGCATCTAAGCTAAGGAGCCAGACAATTTTTGGTGCACTTTTTATTGGTTCTGTCCAATCAGCAAGGACAACCCAGGTTCTTCACCAAAAATGGGCCAGCATCTAAACTTACATTCTTGCTTTTCAAATAAAGATACCAAGAGAATGAATAAAATTGGATAATAGGAGTAAATTAGAAAGTTGCATGCTATATCTGAATCATGAAAGAAAAAAAATGAGTTCAGTGTCCCTTTAAAATCTGCATAGAGAGGATGAACACTTTTAAAGGGACATTATAGTGATAAAATGACATGCTCTAATTTAGACTAGTAATGCAGTATTTGACTGGAGCTGGGCAGCGCTTGGCACCGGTTAAAGGTTTGCATTTCAGAATAGTTTGGATTTTGGAATATTTGCATGTATAAAATGGAACAGTTTGGAGAGAGGATGGAACAAAGTGTAAACAACAATATCTTATGTGATTTAGACAATATTTACATGCCATAATACAGCTTAAAGGGACAGTAAACCTTAAAAATAATGTTATATAATTCTGCACATAGTGCAGAATTATATAACATTATATTAGACAAACATTATTAAAACATAATTTCCCCTATTCATTTTTAAAAAAAAGCGTTGTTTCACAGACCCGCTCTCTGCTGAGCGGGTCTGTTATATTTACTCAGCGCATTGGGCCAGCTGTATAGTCACAGTCAGGCCCGACCGCGCCATAAGACTAAGTGCAGCTCGCTCCTGTCACAGTCTTATGGCGCGGTCGGGCCGGGCTGTGACTATACAGCTGGATCGATGCGCTGAGTAAATATAACAGACCCACTCAGCAGAGAGCAGAGAGCGGTTCTTTAAAATGAATAGGGGAAATTATGTTTTAATAATGGCTAATATAATGTTATATAATTCTGCACTATGTGCAGAATTATATAACATTATTTTTAAAGTTTACTGACACTTTAAGTGTAAGAACAAGTTAATTATAGATCATTTTAATAGTTTTGTATACAAAGTACCATCAAAGAAATAGTGCTGTACTGTAATCAGAAATGGAATAGTTGTTTTTTAAATAAATATAGATTTGCATTTTAGTACACAAAAATCAAACCAAAGACACAGGCAGAGAAGTCTGAATACAGGAGGGGGAAATAGTAATGTTTTTTATTTAATTTAATTTATTAAATATGAATTAAAAAGTTTGGATTTCAGAATAAGTTTAGATTTTGGCATTCCAGATTTAGGGGGTTGTACCTGTATATTGTTGTTCTATATTTAAGGGGGTTAAACATTAATTATTGCAATAATACATTCATCTAAGAGTTATAAAGATGCCATGCTGGAAGCTGAATTCTAACACCGCAGAATAAATAGTAAATTACATTTTAACAAGCAAGAAATACAGAAATGTAAATTTAACCTTATTGCCACTGAAATGGACGAAATAAAATAGGGACATACTAAACTGCATATTGGGATGATGGGATGATGGGATGATTGGCTGCAATACTAAACACTATCACTAGATGTCATTATACTTTTTACACACATTCATGGTAATGACTCTGCTGTAACTCAAAATATGTTGTTCTTTTCTGCACTGCTTGATACTAAGTTGCAAACAGAAGGTGCAAATGTTTAACTATTCACTTGCTGACATATATACAGTTGTATAATGGAATCACATTAAATAATATAATAGAAAAATACTTTTGTAGGACTACATTACTAATTTAATATAGTACATGTATGTGCAAAGCAACACCTTTTACCTGTTTTGATAGGAACCTGTGAATAGATGTTTTAAACATGGCGATTATGGGTTACACATGCCAAGGAAAATTTTAATTACTTATAAGAATATGGTTATAACTATTTTTCTACATGGGGATTATGGGTGAAATATCATGGTTACACATGCAGAGGAACACATTTGACCTGTTTCTGATAGGAATATGGTTCTAATTATTGTTATACATGGGGATTATGGGTGAAATATCATGGTTACACTTGCAGAGGAACACATTTGACCTGTTTCTGAAAGGAATATGGTTCTAATTATTTTTATACATGGGGATTATGGGTGAAATATAATGGTTACACTTGCAGAGGAACACATTTGACCTGTTTCTGATAGGAATATGGATATAATTATTTTTATACATGGGGATTATGGGCGAAATATAATGGTTACACTTGCAGAGGAATACATTTGACCTGTTTCTGAAAGGAATATGGTTCTAATTATTTTAATACATGGGGATTCTGGGCGAAATATCATGGTTACACTTGCAGAGGAGCACATTTGACCTGTTTCTGATAGGAATATGGTTCTAATTATTTTTATATATGGGGATTATGGGTAAAATATCATGGTTACACATGCAGAGAAACACATTTGACCTGTTTGTGATAGGAATATGGTTCTAATTATTGTTATACATGGGGATTATGGGTGAAATATAATGGTTACACATGCAGAGGAATACATTTGACCTGTTTCTGAAAGGAATATCGTTATAATTATTTTTCTACATGGGGATTATGGGTGAAATATAATGGTTACACTTGCAGAGGAACACATTTGACCTGTTTCTGATAGGAATATGGTTATAATTATTTTTCTACATGGGGATTATGGGTAAAATATCATGGTTACACTTGCAGAGGAACACATTTGACCGGTTTCTGATAGGAATATGGTTATAATTATTTTAATACATAGTGATTATGGGTGAAATATAATGGTTACACATGCAGAGGAACACATTTGACCTGTTTCTGATAGGAATATGGTTCTAATTATTTTTATATATGGGGATTATGGGTAAAATATCATGGTTACACATGCAGAGAAACACATTTGACCTGTTTCTGATAGGAATATGGTTCTAATTATTGTTATACATGAGGGATTATGGGTGAAATATAATGGTTACACATGCAGAGGAACACATTTGACCTGTTTCTGACAGGAATATCGTTATAATTATTTTTTTACATGGGGATTATGGGTGAAATATAATGGTTACACTTGCAGAGGAACACATTTGACCTGTTTCTGATAGGAATATGGTTATAATTATTTTTCTACATGGGGATTATGGGTAAATATCATGGTTACACTTGCAGAGGAACACATTTGACCTGTTTCTTATAGGAATATGGATATAATTATTTTAAACATGGGGATTATGGGTGAAATATCATGGTTACACTTGCAGAGGAAAACATTTGACCAGTTTCTGATAGGAATATGGATATAATTATTTTTATACATGGGGATTATGGGTGAAATATCATGGTTACACATGCAAAAGAACACAGTTGACCGGTTTCTGATAGGAATATGGTTATAATTATTTTTCTACATGGGGATTATGGGTCAAATATAATGTTTACACTTGCAGACCTGTTTGACCTGTTTCTGATAGGAATATGGATATATTTATTTTTATACATGGGGATTATGGGTGAAATATCATGGTTACACATGCAGAGGAACACATTTGACCTGTTTCTGATAGGAATATGGTTCTAATTATTGTTATACATGGGGATTATGGGTGAAATATCATGGTTACACATGCAGAGAAACACATTTGACCTGTTTCTGATAGGAATATGGTTCTAATTATTGTTATACATGGGGATTATGGGTGAAATATCATGGTTACACTTGCAGAGGAACACATTTGACCTGTTTCTGAAAGGAATATGGTTCTAATTATTTTTATACATGGGGATTATGGGCGAAATATAATGGTTACACATGCAGAGGAACACATTTGACCTGTTTCTGAAAGGAATATGGTTCTAATTATTTTTATACATGGGGATTATGGGTAAATATCATGGTTACACTTGCAGAGGAACACATTTGACCTGTTTCTTATAGGAATATGGATATAATTATTTTAAACATGGGGATTATGGGTGAAATATCATGGTTACACTTGCAGAGGAAAACATTTGACCAGTTTCTGATAGGAATATGGATATAATTATTTTTATACATGGGGATTATGGGTGAAATATCATGGTTACACATGCAAAAGAACACAGTTGACCGGTTTCTGATAGGAATATGGTTATAATTATTTTTCTACATGGGGATTATGGGTCAAATATAATGTTTACACTTGCAGACCTGTTTGACCTGTTTCTGATAGGAATATGGATATATTTATTTTTATACATGGGGATTATGGGTGAAATATCATGGTTACACATGCAGAGGAACACATTTGACCTGTTTCTGATAGGAATATGGTTCTAATTATTGTTATACATGGGGATTATGGGTGAAATATCATGGTTACACATGCAGAGAAACACATTTGACCTGTTTCTGATAGGAATATGGTTCTAATTATTGTTATACATGGGGATTATGGGTGAAATATCATGGTTACACTTGCAGAGGAACACATTTGACCTGTTTCTGAAAGGAATATGGTTCTAATTATTTTTATACATGGGGATTATGGGCGAAATATAATGGTTACACATGCAGAGGAACACATTTGACCTGTTTCTGAAAGGAATATGGTTCTAATTATTTTTATACATGGGGATTATGGGCAAAATATAATGGTTACACTTGCAGAGGAACACATTTGACCTGTTTCTGATAGGAATATGGATATAATTATTTTTATACATGGGGATTATGGGTGAAATATCATGGTTACACTTGCAGAGGAAAACATTTGACCTGTTTCTGATAGGAATATGGATATAATTATTTTATACATAGGGATTATGGGTGAAATTTCTTGGTTACATATGCAGAGGAACACATTTGACCTGTTTCTGATAGGAATATGGTTATAATTATTTTAATACATAGTGATTATGGGTGAAATATAATGGTTACACATGCAGAGGAACACATTTGACCTGTTTCTGATAGGAATATGGTTCTAATTATTTTTATATATGGGGATTATGGGTAAAATATCATGGTTACACATGCAGAGAAACACATTTGACCTGTTTCTGATAGGAATATGGTTCTAATTATTGTTATACATGAGGATTATGGGTGAAATATAATGGTTACACATGCAGAGGAACACATTTGACCTGTTTCTGACAGGAATATCGTTATAATTATTTTTTTACATGGGGATTATGGGTGAAATATAATGGTTACACTTGCAGAGGAACACATTTGACCTGTTTCTGATAGGAATATGGTTATAATTATTTTTCTACATGGGGATTATGGGTAAATATCATGGTTACACTTGCAGAGGAACACATTTGACCGGTTTCTGATAGGAATATGGTTATAATTATTTTAATACATAGTGATTATGGGTGAAATATAATGGTTACACATGCAGAGGAACACATTTGACCTGTTTCTGATAGGAATATGGTTCTAATTATTTTTATATATGGGGATTATGGGTAAAATATCATGGTTACACATGCAGAGAAACACATTTGACCTGTTTCTGATAGGAATATGGTTCTAATTATTGTTATACATGAGGATTATGGGTGAAATATAATGGTTACACATGCAGAGGAACACATTTGACCTGTTTCTGACAGGAATATCGTTATAATTATTTTTTTACATGGGGATTATGGGTGAAATATAATGGTTACACTTGCAGAGGAACACATTTGACCTGTTTCTGATAGGAATATGGTTATAATTATTTTTCTACATGGGGATTATGGGTAAATATCATGGTTACACTTGCAGAGGAACATATTTGACCTGTTTCTTATAGGAATATGGATATAATTATTTTAAACATGGGGATTATGGGTGAAATATCATGGTTACACTTGCAGAGGAAAACATTTGACCAGTTTCTGATAGGAATATGGATATAATTATTTTTATACATAGGGATTATGGGTGAAATTTCATGGTTACATATGCAGAGGAACACATTTAACCTGTTTCTGATAGGAATATGCTTATAATTATTTTTCTACATGGGGATTATGGGTGAAATATCATGGTTACACATGCAAAAGAACACAGTTGACCGGTTTCTGATAGGAATATGGTTATAATTATTTTTCTACATGGGGATTATGGGTCAAATATAATGTTTACACTTGCAGACCTGTTTGACCTGTTTCTGATAGGAATATGGATATATTTATTTTTATACATGGGGATTATGGGTGAAATATCATGGTTACACATGCAGAGGAACACATTTGACCTGTTTCTGATAGGAATATGGTTCTAATTATTGTTATACATGGGGATTATGGGTGAAATATCATGGTTACACATGCAGAGAAACACATTTGACCTGTTTCTGATAGGAATATGGTTCTAATTATTGTTATACATGGGGATTATGGGTGAAATATCATGGTTACACTTGCAGAGGAACACATTTGACCTGTTTCTGAAAGGAATATGGTTCTAATTATTTTTATACATGGGGAGTATGGGCGAAATATAATGGTTACACATGCAGAGGAACACATTTGACCTGTTTCTGAAAGGAATATGGTTCTAATTATTTTTATACATGGGGATTATGGGCAAAATATAATGGTTACACTTGCAGAGGAACACATTTGACCTGTTTCTGATAGGAATATGGATATAATTATTTTTATACATGGGGATTATGGGTGAAATATCATGGTTACACTTGCAGAGGAAAACATTTGACCTGTTTCTGATAGGAATATGGATATAATTATTTTATACATAGGGATTATGGGTGAAATTTCTTGGTTACATATGCAGAGGAACACATTTGACCTGTTTCTGATAGGAATATGGTTATAATTATTTTTATACATGGGTATTATGGGTGAAATATCATGGTTACACATGCAAAAGAACACATTTGACCGGTTTCTGATAGGAATATGGTTATAATTATTTTTATACATGGGGATTATGGGTGAAATATCATGGTTACACATGCAGAGGAACACATTTGACCTGTTTCTGATAGGAAAATGGTTCTAATTATTTTTTATATATGGGGATTATGGGTAAAATATCATGGTTACACATGCAGAGAAACACATTTGACCTGTTTCTGATAGGAATATGGTTCTAATTATTGTTATACATGGGGATTATGGGTGAAATATAATGGTTACACATGCAGAGGAACACGTTTGACCTGTTTCTGAGAGGAATATCGTTATAATTATTTTTCTACATGGGGATTATGGGTGAAATATAATGGTTACACTGGCAGAGGAACACATTTGACCTGTTTCTGATAGGAATTTGTTTATAATTATTTTTCTACATGGGGATTATGGGTAAAATATCATGGTTACACTTGCAGAGGAACACATTTGACCTGTTTCTGGAATATCGTTATAATTATTTTTATACATGGGGATTTTGGGTGAAATATTATGGTTACACTTGCAGAGGAACACATTTGACCTGTTTCTGATAGGAATATGGTTATAATTATTTTTCTACATGGGGATTATGGGTAAAATATCACGGTTACACTTGCAGAGGAACACATTTGACCTCTTTCTGATAGGAATATGGATATAATTATTTTTATACTTGGGGATTATGGTTGAAATATCATGGTTACACTTGCAGAGAAAAACATTTGACCTGTTTCTAATAGGAATAAGGCTATAATTATTTTTATACATAGGGATTATGGGTGAAATGTCACGGTTACATATGCAGAGGAACACATCTGACCTGTTTCTGATAGGAATATGGTTATAATTATTTTTCTACATGGGGATTATGGGTGAAATATCATGGTTACACATGCAAAAGAACACATTTGACCGGTTTCTGATAGGAATATGGTTATAATTATTTTTATACATAGGGATTATGGTTGAAATATCATGGTTACACATGCAGAGGAACACATTTGACCTGTTTCTGATAGGAATATGGTTATAATTATTTTTATATATGGGGATTATGGGTAAAATATCATGGTTACACATGCAGAGAAACACATTTGACCTGTTTCTGATAGGAATATGGTTCTAATTATTGTTATATATGGGGATTATGGGTAAAATATCATGGTTACACATGCAGAGGAACACATTTGACCTGTTTCTGATAGGAATATGGTTCTAATTATTGTTATATATGGGGATTATGGGTGAAATATAATCGTTACACATGCAGAGGAACACATTTGACCTGTTTATGATAGGAATATGGTTCTAATTATTTTTCTACATGGGGATTATGGGTCAAATGTAATGTTTACACTTGCAGACCTGTTTGACCTGTTTCTGATAGGAATATGGATATAATTATTTTTATACATGGGGATTATGGGTGAAATATCATGGTTACACATGCAGAGGAACACATTTGACCTGTTTCTAATAGGAATATGGTTCTAATTATTTTTATATATGGGGATTATGGGTGAAATATCATGGTTACACATTTGACCTGTTTCTGATAGGAATATGGTTATAATTATTTTTATACATGGGGATAATCGGTGAAATATCATGGTTACACATGCAGAGGAACACATTTGACCTGTTTCTGATAGGAATATGGTTCTAATTATTTTTATATATGGGGATTATGGGTGAAATATCATGGTTAAACATGCAGAGGAACACATTTGACCTGTTTCTGATAGGAATATGGTTCAAATTATATTTCTACATGGGGATTATGGGTCAAATATAATGGTTACACTTGCAGAGGAACACATTTGACCTGTTTCTGATAGGAATATGGATATAATTATTTTTATACATGGGGATTATGGGTGAAATATCATGGTTACACATGCAGAAGAACACATTTGACCTGTTTCTTATAGTAATATGGTTCTAATTATTTTTATGCATGGGGATTATGGGTGAAATATCATGGTTACACATGCAGAGGAACACCTTTGACCAGTTTCTGATAGGAATATGGATATAATTATTTTTATACATGGGGATTATGGGTGAAATATCATGGTTACACATGCAGAGGGACACATTTAACCTGTTTCTGATAGGAATATGGTTATAATTATTTTTCATACATGGGGATTATGGGTGAAATATCATGGTTCCACTTGCAGAGGAACACATTTGACCTCATTCTGATAGGAATATGGTTATAATTCTTTTTCTACATGGGGATTATGGGTGAAATATCATGGTTACACATGCCGAGGAACACATTTGACCTTTTTCTGATAGGAATTTGGTTATAATTATTGTTATACATGAGGATTATGGGTGAAATATCATGGTTACACATGCAGAGGAACACATTTGACCTGTTTATGATAGGAATATGGTTCTAAATATTTTTATACATGGGGATTATGGGTGAAATAGCAAGATTACACTTGCAGAGGAACACATTTGACCTGTTTCTGATAGGAATATGGTTCTAATTATTTTTATACATGGGGATTATGGGGGAAATATCAAGGTTACATTTGCAGATGAACACATTTGACCTGTTTCTGATAGGAATATGGTTCTAAATTTTTATACATGGGGATTATTGGTGAAATATCATGGTTACAAATGCAGAGAAACACATTTGACCTGTTTCTGATAGGAATATGGTTCTAATTATTTTTATACATGGGGTTATGGGTGAAATATCATGGTTACACTTGCAGAGGAACACATTTGACCTGTTTCTGATAGGAATATGGTTTTAATTATTTTTCTACTTGGGGATTATGGGTGGAATATCATGGTTACACATGCCAAGGAACATATTTGACCTGTCTCTGATAGGAATATGGGTATAATTATTTTTCTACATGGGGATTATGGGTGGAATATCATGGTTACACATGCCATGGATTATATTTAACCTGTTTCTGATAGGAATATGGGTATAAATATTTTTATATAAGGGGATTATGGGCGGAATGTCATGGTTACACATGCCAAGGAACATATTTGACTTGTTACTGCTAGGAATATGGGTATACATTTTTATATAAGGGGATTATGGGCAGAATATAATTGGGAACACATGCCAAGGAACATATTTGATTTGTTACTGCTAGGAATATGGGTATAAATATTTTTATATAAGGGGATTATGGGCAGAATATCATGGGTACACATGCTAAGGAACATATTTAATTTGTTACTGCTAGGAATATGGGTATGCACATTTTTATATATGGGGATTATGGATGGAATATTATAGTTACATGTACCAAAGAATATATTTGACCAGTTTCTGATAGGAATATGGTTATAATTATTTTTATACTTGGGGATTATGGGTGGAATATCATGTTTACACATGCCAAGGAACATATTTGACTTGTTTCTGATAGGAATATGGGTATAAATATTTTTATATAAAGGAATTATGGGTGGAATATCATGGTTACACCTGCCAAGAAACATTTTTGACCTGTTTCTGATAGGTACATGGGTATAAATATTTGTATTTAAGGTGATTATCAGCGGAATATCATGGTTACACATGCCAAGGAACATATTTGACTTGTTACTACTAAGAATATGGTTATAATTATTTTTATACATGGGGATTATGGGTGAAATATCATGGTTACACTTGCAGAGGAACACATTTGACCTGTTTCTGATAGGAATATGGTTATAATTATTTTTATACTTGGGGATTATGGGTGGAATATCATGTTTACACATGCCAAGGAACATATTTGACTTGTTTCTGATAGGAATATGGGTATAAATATTTTTATATAAGGGGATTATGGGCGGAATATCATGGTTACACATGCGAAGGAACATATTTGACTTGTTTCTGATAGGAAAATGGGTATAAATATTTTTATATATTGCGATTATGGGCGGAATATCATGGTTACATATGCTAAGGAACATATTTGACTTGTTATTGCTAGGAATATGGGTATAAATATTTCTATATATGGGGAATATGCGTGGAGTATCATGGTTACACATGCCAAGGAACATATTTGTCTTGTTACTGCTCGGAATATGGGTATACATATTTTTATATATGGGGATTATGGGTGGAATATTATAGTTACATGTGCCAAGGAACATATTTGATTTGTTTCTGTTAGGAATATGGTTATATTTATTTTTATACATGGGGATTATGGGTGGAATGTCATGGTTACACATGCCAAGGAACATATGTGACCTGTTTCTGATAGGAATATGGTTATTTTTATTTTTATACATGGGGATTATGGCTGGAATGTCAAGGTTACACATGCAGAGGAACACATTTGACCTGTTGCTGATAGGAATATGGGTATAATTATTTTTTATACATGAGGATTATGGGTGGAATATCATGGTTACACATGCCAAGGAACATATTTGACCTGTTTCTGATAGGAATATGGGTATATTTATTTTTATACATGGGGATTATGGGTGGAATGTCAAGGTTACACATGCAGAGGAACATATTTGACCTGTTGCTGATAGGAATATGGGTATAATTATTTTTCAACATGGGGATTATGGGTAGAATATCATGTTTACACATGCCAAGGAACATATTTGACCTGTTTCTGATAGGAATATGGGTATAATTATTTTTTATACATGAGGATTATGGGTGGAATATCATGATTACACATGCCAAGGAACATATTTGACCTGTTTCTGATAGGAATATGGTTTTATTTATTTTTATACATGGGGATTATGGGTGGAATGTCAAGGTTACACATGCAGAGGAACACATTTGACCTGTTGCTGATAGGAATATGGGTATAATTATTTTTCAACATGGGGATTATGGGTGGAATATCATGCTTACACATGCCAAGGAACATATTTGACCTGTTTCTGATATGAATATGGGTATAATTATTTTTTATACATGAGGATTATGTGTGGAATATCATGGTTACACCTGCCAAGGAACATATTTGACCTTTTACTGATAGGAATCATGGGTATAAATATTGTTTACATTGGGATTGTTGGTGTAATATCATGGTTACACATGCTAAGGAACATTTTTCACTTGTTGCTGCTAAGAATATGGGTATACATATTTTTATATATGGGGATTATGGATGGAATATTATAGTTACACATGCGAAGGAATATATTTGACTAGTTTGTGATAGGAATAGGGGTATAATTACTTTTCTGCGTGGGGATTATGGGTGGAATATCATTGTTACACATACCAAGGAACATATTTGACCTGTTTCTAATAGGAATATGGTTATATTTATTTTTATACATGGGGATTATGGGTGGAATGTCAAGGTTACACATGCAGAGGAACACATTTGACCTGTTGCTGATAGGAATATGGGTATAATTATTTTTCAACATGGGGATTATGGGTGGAATATCATGTTTACACATGCAGAGGAACATATTTGACCTGTTCCTGATATGAATATGGGTATAATTATTTTTTATACATGAGGATTATGGGTGGAATATAATGGTTACACATGGCAAGGAACATTTTTGACTTGTTACTACTAAGAATATGGGTATATATATTTGTATACATGTGGATTATGGGTGTAATATCATGGTTACACTTGCCAAGGACCATATTTGACCTGTTTCTGATGGAAATATGAGTATAATTATTTTTCTACGTGGGAATTATATGTGGAATATCATGGTTACACATGCCAAGTAATATATTTGACTTGTTTTTGATACGAATATGAGGTTTATGGGTGAAATATTATAGTTACACATGCCAAGGAACATAATTGACCAGTTTCTGTTAGGAATGTGTGCATAATTATTTTTCTATGTGGGGATTATGTGTGGAATATCATGGTTACACCTGCCAAGGAACATATTTGACCTGTTTCTGATAGAAACGTGGGTATGATTATTTTTCTACATGGGGATTTTGGCTGGAACATCATGGTTACACATGCCAAGGAACATATTTGACTGGTTTCTTATAAGAATATGGGTATAATTATTTTTCTTTGTGGGGATTATGGGTGGAATATCATGGTTACACATGCCAAGGAACATATTTGACTTGTTACTGGTAAGAATATGGGTAAAAATATTTTTATATATGCAGATTATTGATGGAATATCAAGGTTATACAATGCAATAAACATATTTGACCTGTTTCTGATAGGAATATGGATATAAATATTTTTATATAAGGGGATTATGGGTGGAATATCATGGTTACACTTGCAGAGGAACATATTTGACTTGTTACTACTAAGAATATGGGTATAATTATTTTTATATATGGGGATTATGGGTGGAATATCATGGTTACACTTTCCAAGGAACATATTTGACCAGTTTCTGATAGGAGTTTGGGTATAATTATGTTTTTTACATGGGGATTATGGGTGGAATATCATGGTTACACATGCCAAGAAACATGTTTGACCAGTTTCTGATAGGAATATGGGTATTCTTATTTTTCTATGTGGGGATTATGGGTAAAATATCATGGTTACACATGCCAAGGAACATATTTGACTGGTTACTGCTAAGAATATGGGTAAAAATATTTTTATATATGCAGATTATTGATAGAATATCATGATTACATAATGCAAGAAACATTTTTGACCTGTTTCTGACAGGAATATGGGTATAAATATTTTTATGTAAAGGGATTATGGGCGGAATATCATGGTTACACTTGCAGAGGAACATATTTGACTTGTTACTACTAAGAATATGGGCATAATTATTTTTATATATGGGGATTATGGGTGGAATATCATGGTTACACTTTCCAAGGAACATATTTGACCGGTTTCTGATAGGAGTATGGGTATAATTATGTTTTTTACATGGGGATTATGGGTGGAATATCATGGTTACACATGCCAAGAAACATGTTTGACCAGTTTCTGATAGGAATATGGGTATTCTTATTTTTCTATGTGGGGATTATGGGTAAAATATCATGGTTACACATGCCAAGGAACATATGTGACCTGTGTCTGATAGGAATATTGGTATATATGTTTTTATATAAAGGGATTATGTGCAGAATATCATGGTTACAAATGCCAAGGAACATATTTGACCTTTTACTGATAGGAATCATGGGTATAAATATTGTTTACATTGGGATTGTTGGTGTAAAATCATGGTTACACATGCCAAGGAACATTTTTCACTTGTTGCTGCTAAGAATATGGGTATACATATTTTTATATATGGGGATTATGTGTGGAATATTATAGTTACACATACCAAGGAATATATTTGACTGGTTTGTGATAGGAATAGGGGTATAATTATTTTTCTGCGTGGGGATTATGGGTGGAATATCACTGTTACACATACCAAGGAACATATATGACTTGTTTTTGATACGAATATGGTTACAATTATTATTCCTCTACATTGTTTCCATTCTGTTAGTAATGGAGTACATGTATCCTTTGTAAAATTTACAGATTCCTTATCACTTTTAAACTATGATGGTATGCTCTTTCCAACTAACAGTGACCTAACTTTATATGGACGAGGTTTGCACTGGTTTTTGGCTGTAGCAGACCTAAAATCTAAAACAGTGACAATAATGGACTCACTAAGCAATGATTATAACACATAATGTGCTATTGTCCAAAAAATGCTCTATTGCATTCACACTCTCTGTCCCTCAGTTGAGTTTCTTGAAGCAGACTGGACCTAGATTGCCCGAAACAAAGTAATTCTTATGACTCCTAAATTCATACATTATATGTAGTGGTCTCAAATATGTGAGGAATTTTGGCAGCAATAAAGTTAGACAGTGGATGCACAGCAAGATTCTGCAAAGTTGATTACTCATACCTGACCACTAAACAAACCACAAAGCACACATTTGTAGCTGGAAAAATTGAGAAATACAGCCCACCAATGGTCAAAATAGCAGAACAGGACAAACAGGAGGACAAGTTCTTTCCCCTCCCGTTACTGCAAATCAGAAGACTGGACATTTTGTTCGTCTTGTTACTGCTTTGGTGATGCTGACCATGATGAAAAACAGATCCTATGGGTCTGCAGCCGTCTAAAGACCACTGCTCCATAACCTGTCCGCCTGTTCTGAGGCGGCGGATAGAAATCAACCCAATTGAATATGATTGGGTTGATTGACACCCCCTGCTTGCAAATCTGCAGGGGGCAGTATTGTACCAGCAGTTCAGAAGACCTGCTGGTGCAATGATAAATGCTGTCTGCATTTATCTATGTGCGGCGGACATGGTTCGCTATAGCGGATCATGTCCATCCGCACAATGATAAATTGACCCCTAAGTGTTGTGTGTTGAAACTGGTATCACCAGAAGTGTGGAGGGCAGAAGGGTAGACCAACAACATATTTAATTTGTTTACAGTGCAAAAGAAAATAGCACCACATTTTAGTATTATTATTTAGTAGAATGTTAAATTGTCCTTTTAAAAATGTTTGGTACATAGCAATTCAAAACAATAAACATGTAAATAAAAAAGTACAAAATAGTTCTGATAAACTGCTCTTAATGTGAATTTAAATTGCCTGGGATAAACTGGATGTTTATTGACATTGAATTCCATTAATGGAGACACAAAGTAAAACACTCTTCCTGCTCAGTTATTTAATAATAGTTTACATGTGTAAATTACCCCTCATGATCTCCCAAGGAAATAACCAGATATTATTTATTTTGTTAAGTTTAGCATGAAAATGAATGAAAATTCTCAATTCCAGCCTAAGGGGCCGATTTATCATGCAGTGTATGCTGCAGTTTCTGCACGAGCTTTCAGGCTCGCTGGAAACAAGAGTTAAGGAGCAGTGGTCCTAAGACCGCTGCTCGTTAACTCGTCCGCCACCTCTGAGGTGGTGGACAGCAATCATCCTGATCTGATCGGGATGATTGACACCCCCTGCTAGCGGCCGATTGGCCGTGAATGTGCAGGGGGTAGCATTTATCGATATGGGACGGACATTCATAAATCGGCCCCTAAATATATGAAGCTATCTGCTTGTCTTGTAAGGAAGTCCAACCTACTGTTTCACATCAATACACATGAGCATATGAAAATGCACTTGTTCAGTAAGAATGGACTGTTTTCTGTAAGACATTTATTGTGTTTGTTGTTATTATGGCCTTGGTATAGACATAATCTATATTGATGTTTGAGATTCATGCTCCATCTAAAAATAGTTAGGTTAAAAAATTTTTTAATCATAAGTAGGGTATCTGCAAATTGAGACCCTATATAAACTAGATGGCTGGTTGAGTTTGTGAACTAAAAATATTTCTAGTGTTGAATTTGTAGAAACGTTTACATGTAGCCTGCACTTCTTGTAACCAGAAGTATCAGAAATAGGTCAAATATGTTCCTTGGCATGTGTAATCATAATATTTCACCCATAATCCCCACATAAAAAAATAATTATACCCATATTCCTATAAGAAACATGTCAAATGTGTTCCTTGGTATGAGTAATCATGATATTGCACCCATAATCCCCATGTAGGAAATATATTTACATGTCAAATATGTTACTTAGTATGTGTAACCATGGTATTCCACCCATAATCCCCATGTAGAAAAATAGAACCATATTCTTATTATAAACAGGTCAAATATGTTCCTCAGCATGTGTAACCATGATATACCACCCATAATCACCGTGTTCAAAGTATGTATACCCATTTTCTTACCAGAAACAGCTCAAATATGTTCCTTGGCATGTGTAACCATGTTATTTAACCCATTATCTGTTATGTTTGTGCAATATTTCCTATCAGACCAATCCTGGCCAGTAGTCTTCTTATCCTCGCATCAAGTGGAAACATAAGGAAAAATTCCAGAACTAAAGTTAATAGATTAAAAGAATGTGGTAGTACAGGAACAGCAAACACAATGAGCAGCAAGGGTTAATGAGGAGAAGGTCAAAGAGCTGAGTAGGGCTCAGAAGTAAGCAAGTAGTTCTATGCCCCTGAGAAACACAAGAAATAAAGCAAAAGGAATGCTCACCAGACAGTGCAGGGTTCCTTAAGATTAGGCAGTTCAATCTTTCTGAGTTTCCAAAAGGGTTAAGCAAATTATGGGTCACAAGGCAGTGCAGGGTTCAGTAACAGGCAGGCTATCAAATCTTTCTGAGTATCAAAAGGGTTAAGCAAAGGAATGGTCACAAGGCACAGGGTTCTGTAACAAGCAGGCAGTCCACTATAGAACACTAGCAAGTTGCTACAATAGCACCCAGGAGTACACGGGTAAACCTATTCTTGGGCAGAGATTACATGAAAAGGAGTTACTTGTAAGGCTCGTGGGATACTCCTCTATCAGACCGAACTCAGCCAGTAGTCTTGTTATCCTGGCGTCGAGCCGGAAAGATAGGGAATATCCCAGAACAGAGAGTATCAGGCAAATGAGGAGAGCGGCACTCACCACAGGCTGGACAGCACAAGGCAAATAAGGCAGACAGGATACGACAACAGATCATCAGGCCAGCAATTCAGGTGTTAACCAGGTATCGTAGTGAGACAGGCAGGGTTCAGCAACAAGAAGACAGTCCAGCAATGTAGGAGTTAACCAGGTAGCGTAGTGAGACAGACAGGGATCAGCAACAAGAAGTCAGTCCAGCAAGTTAGGGGGTAACCAAGAAGCGTAGTGAAACAGGCAGGGTTCAGTAACAAGTATCAGTCCAGCAGATTAGGGGTTAACCAGGTAGAGGAGTAAGACAGGCAAGGTTTCAACAACAAAGTATCAGTCCAGCAGTTTAGTGGTTAACCAAGTAGCGTAGTAAGACAGGCAAGGTTTCAACAACAAAGTATCAGTCCAGCAGTTTAGGGGTTAACCAAGTAGCGTAGTAAGACAGGAGAGTTTCAGCAACAAAGTATCAGTCCAGCAGTTTAGGGGTTAACCAAATCATGTAGTAAGACAGGCAAGGTTTCAGCAACAAAGTATCAATCCAGCAGACGATCTGTCACTCCCAGGAGCACAAGAAGTAGCACCTATACTTGGGCAGTGACAGATCGCTTGCTGCCCGCTAAAGTACCTGGTGGATTGGCGCCAAGAGACCGGCCGGCATCAGGAGCGTGCGGCGATGACGTTAGCACTGCACGCATCCTGAGCCGACACAGCCCTAGGCAACGAGCATGGGGAAGACGCTGCGTCCCTAGCGGACACACAGGTGATGTTCAGAGCAGCATTAGCAGTACTCGTGGCACGCGACAAAAACCCAGTGGGGCAACATTATCCCCATGTAGAGAAATAATTATAACCATATTCTTACCAGAAACAGGTTAAATATGTTCATTGACATGTGTAACCATGATATTCCACCCATAATCCCTACATAGAAAAATAATTATACCCATATTCTTAGCAGTAACAAGTCAAATATGTTCCTTGCCATGTGTAACCATGATATTCTGCCCATAATCCCCTTATATAAAAACATTTATACCCATATTCCTAGCAGTAACAAGTCAAATATGTTCCTTGGCATGTGTAACCATGACATTCAATCCATAATACCCATGTATAAAAATAATTATACCCATATTCCTATCAGAAACAGGTCAAATATGTTCCTTGGCATGTGTAACCATTATATGCCACCCATAATCCCCATGTATAAAAATAATTATACCCATATTCCTATCAGAAACAGGTCAAATATGTTCCTCTCCATGTGTAGCCATGATATTTCACCCATAATCCCCATGTAGAAAAATAATTATAACCATATTCCTATCAGAAACAGGTCAAATGTGTTCCTCTGCATATGTAACCATGAAATTTCACCCATAATCCCTATGTATAAAAATAATTATATCCATATTCCTATCAGAAACAGGTCAAATGTTTTTTTGTTTTTGTTTTTTTTTTTCCAAAAACAGCTTTATTGAAAAATTAAGAAGACAGTACAACAAAATTGGAGACGCAGCTCCTACATATTCTTATTTCAACAGCTGTTACTTTTTCTGAGTTATCAACAAAGTTTATAAAGAATATCTTATCAATATAAAACAACTCAAAATTTTCAAGACCTTTGCGAAGGTCAGAAACAATGTCAAAAAAAAAGAAAAAAGGGGAAGGGGATTAACAAAATAAAAAATAGGTCATGTATCCAATAGGATAACCAAATGTCCATAAAGAAGGACCAAAGGTTAAAAAGCGGGGAAAGTGGAAAAAACAAAAAAAGGGAGGAAAGGGAAACAACAAGATTAAGGAGGAAAAAAAAGTGGGGTCCCGCTCCGTCTGTACTTGCATTAAATTAAAATCTCAGTTGTATATTAAATTAACATTCTACCCTATAGTTAGACGGTTTAACCGGTAAATGATTCATCTTCATGGTTTGTATGTACTCTTCCCATGTATGGAATAGCTCTGTATAGGTCTCCATTTTCCCAATTTTGAGATAGTGGTATTCCTCCAATTCAACCAAATCTGACACTTTCTGTCTCCACATATTTAGTGAGGGGACACGCCTCTGCCTCCAGTTTTTAGCAATTAATGCTTTAACCCCATTGGTCATGATTTTGAATAAGCTAAGAGAAGGTCGATATTTAATTTGGGGGGGGTTTGTTAAGTAGCCAAATGAGGGGATCCATAGGGAGCACAACTCCTAAAATAGATTCTATCTCATGTATCACCTGTCTCCAATAAGTTTGAATGGCATTGCACCACCACCACATATGTGCGGCACCACTGTTTACATGACCACACCTCAAACATATATTTTTCTTCGAGCAGAATAAACGGTGTAATTTTTGGGGGGTAAAATACCACCTGTGTAACAATTTGAGATTAATCTCCAATATAGATGAGGAGATTGAGGATTTCCTTGTCGCTTGGAGTATAGAGTCACTTATTCGAGGGAGTATCATAACTCCAAGGTCGGTTTCCCATCTCTCAAGATATGGGGGGATATATCCGGGGGGGATTCTGAATTAGTATTTTATATATTGCGGATAGAATATGTTTAAGGGGAGGTGGGAGAGTGCATAGTAATTTGAATTTCGTCAATGGTCTGGTCATATTATTACATCCCTTATGTTGAAGTATAAAGTTCCTTGCTTGCCTATATGTAAACCAGTTTGTGAAATATGTGTGTCCCTCGTCTACGAGTTCGGATTGTGTACGCAGGGATTCATTGGTTATCATTGACCTCACTGTGAGGTCCCTGCTAACCGTGGTTGTGATTGAGGAGTTTGAAAAAGGGCGTAGCGTAAACTCGCCATTTTCTATTAAAGATGTCAGTGGATACGGGGTAGAGGAAATAAAAAGGGAGGTGTTAATGAGGAGCCAAATACTTAGGACACGCCACGGAGCTTGCTTAAAGTGCGGCCATGTTCCAGCACGGCTATGCTCCACCTCCACAGGTCAAATGTTTTCCTCTGCAAGTGTAACCATGCTATTTCACCCATAATCCCCATATAGCAAAATAATTAGAACCATATTCCTTTCAGAAACAGGTCAAATGTCTTCCTCTGCAAGTGTAACCATGATATTTCACCCATAATCCCCATGTAGAAAAATAATTATTACCATATTCCTGTCAGAAACATGTCAAATGTGCTCCTCTGCATGTGTAACAATGATATTTCACCTATAATCCCCATGTAGAAAAATAATTATAACCATATTCCTGTCAGAAACAGGTCAAATGTGTTCCTCTGCATGTGTAACCATGATATTTCACCCACAATCCAAATGTATAAAAATAATTATATCCATATTCCTATCAGAAACATGTCAAATATGCTCCTATGCATGTGTAACCATGATATTTCACCTATAATCCCCATGTAGAAAAATAATTATAACCATATTCCTATCAGAAACAGGTCAAATGTGTTCCTCTGCATAGGTAACTATGAAATTTCACCCTTAATACCTATGTATAAAAATAATTATATCCATATTCCTATCAGAAACAGGTCAAATGTGTTCCTCTGCAAGTGTAACCATTATATTTCGCCCATAATCCCCATGTATAAAAATAATTAGAACCATATTCCTTTCAGAAACAGGTCAAATGTGTTCCTCTGCAAGTGTAACCATTATATTTCGCCCATAATCCCCATGTATAAAAATAATTAGAACCATATTCCTTTCAGAAACAGGTCAAATGTGTTCCTCTGCAAGTGTAACCATTATATTTCGCCCATAATCCCCATGTATTAAAATAATTAGAACCATATTCCTTTCAGAAACAGGTCAAATGTATTCCTCTGCAAGTGTAACCATTATATTTCGCCCATAATCCCCATGTATAAAAATAATTAGAACCATATTCCTTTCAGAAACAGGTCAAATGTGTTCCTCTGCAAGTGTAACCATGATATTTCACCCATAATCCCCATGTATAAAAATTATTATTACCATATTCCTATCAGAAACAGGTAAAATGTGTTCCTCTGCATGTGTAACCATTATATTTCACCCATAATCCCCATGTATAACAATAATTAGAACCATATTCCTATCAGAAACAGGTGAAATGTGTTCCTCTGCATGTGTAACCATGATATTTCACCCATAATCCCCATGTATAAAAATAATTATAACCATATTCCTATCAGAAACAGGTCAAATGTGTTCCTCTGCAAGTGTAACCATTATATTTCACCCATAATCCCCATGTAGAAAAATAATTATAACCATATTCCTATCAGAAACAGGTCAAATGTGTTCCTCTGCATGTGTAACGAGTTATATTTCACCCATAATCCCCATGTATAACAATAATTAGAACCATATTGCTATCAGAAACAGGTCAAATGTGTTTCTCTGCATGTGTAACCATGATATTTTACCCATAATCAGCATATATAAAAATAATTATAACCATATTCCTATCAGAAACAGGTCAAATGTTTTCCTCTGCAAGTGTAACCATGATATTTCACCCATAATCCCCATGTATAAAAATAATTATATCCATATTCCTATCAGAAACATGTCAAATGTGTTCCTCTGCAAGTGTAACCATTATATTTCGCCCATAATCCCCATGTATAAAAATAATTAGAACCATATTCCTTTCAGAAACAGGTCAAATGTGTTCCTCTGCAAGTGTAACCATTATATTTCGCCCATAATCCCCATGTATTAAAATAATTAGAACCATATTCCTTTCAGAAACAGGTCAAATGTATTCCTCTGCAAGTGTAATCATTATATTTCGCCCATAATCCCCATGTATAAAAATAATTATAACCATATTCCTTTCAGAAACAGGTCAAATGTGTTCCTCTGCATGTGTAACCGTTATATTTCACCCATAATCCCCATGTATAACAATAATTAGAACCATATTCCTATCAGAAACAGGTCAAATGTGTTTCTCTGCAAGTGTAACCATTATATTTCACCCATAATCCCCATGTATAAAAATAATTATAACCATATTCCTATCAGAAACAGGTGAAATGTGTTCCTCTGCATGTGTAACCATGATATTTCACCCATAATCCCCATGTATAAAAATAATTATAACCATATTCCTATCAGAAACTTGTCAAATGTGTTCTTTTGCATGTGTAACCATGATATTTCACCCATAATCCCCATGTAGAAAAATAATTATAACGATATTCCTATCAGAAACAGGTCAAATGTGTTCCTCTGCATATGTAACCATGAAATTTCACCCATAATCCCCATGTATAAAAATAATTATATCCATATTCCGATCAGAAACAGGTCAAATGTTTTCCTCTGCAAGTGTAACCATGATATTTCACCCATAATCCCCATGTATAAAAATAATTATATCCATATTCCTACCAGAAACAGGTCAGTTGTGTTCCTCTGCAAGTGTAACCATTATATTTCGCCCATAATCCCCATGTAAAAAAATAATTATAACAATATTCCTTTCAGAAACAGGTCAAATTTGTTCCTCTGCAAGTGTAACCATTATATTTCGCCCATAATCCCCATGTATAAAAATTATTATTACCATATTCCTATCAGAAACAGGTCAAATTTGTTCCTCTGCAAGTGTAACCATTATATTTCGCCCATAATCCCCATGTATAAAAATAATTAGAACCATATTCCTTTCAGAAACAGGTCAAATGTGTTCCTCTGCAAGTGTAACCATGATATTTCACCCATAATCCCCATGTATAAAAATTATTATTACCATATTCCTATCAGAAACAGGTCAAATGTGTTCCTCTGCATGTGTAACCATTATATTTCACCCATAATCCCCATATATAAAAATAATTAGAACCATATTCCTATCAGAAACAGGTGAAATGTGTTTCTCTGCATGTGTAACCATGATATTTTACCCATAATCCCCATATATAAAAATAATTAGAACCATATTCCTATCAGAAACAGGTGAAATGTGTTCCTCTGCATGTGTAACCATGATATTTCACCCATAATCCCCATGTATAAAAATAATTATAACCATATTCTTATCAGAAACCGGTCAAATGTGTTCTTTTGCATGTGTAACCATGATATTTCACCCATAATCCCCATGTATAAAAATAATTATATCCATATTCCTATCAGAAACAGGTGAGTTGTGTTCCTCTGCAAGTGTAACCATTATATTTCGCCCATAATCCCCATGTATAAAAATAATTATAACCATATTCCTTTCAGAAACAGGTTAAATGTGTTCCTCTGCAAGTGTAACCATTATATTTCGCCCATAATCCCCATGTATAAAAATAATTAGAACCATATTCCTTTCAGAAACAGGTCAAATGTGTTCCTCTGCAAGTGTAACCATGATATTTCACCCATAATCCCCACGTATAAAAATTATTATTACCATATTCCTATCAGAAACAGGTCAAATGTGTTTCTCTGCATGTGTAACCATGATATTTTACCCATAATCCCCATATATAAAATAATTAGAACCATATTCCTATCAGAAACAGGTCAAATGTGTTCCTCTGCATGTGTAACCATTATATTTCGCCCATGGTCCCCATGTATAAAAATAATTATAACCATATTCCTATCAGAAATCGGTCAAATGTGTTCTTTTGCATTTGTAACCATGATATTTCACACATAATCCCCATGTAGAAAAATAATTATAACCATATTCCTATCAGAAACAGGTCAAATGTGTTCCTCTACATATGTAACTATGAAATTTCACCCTTAATCCCTATGTATAAAAATAATTATATCCATATTCCTATCAGAAACAGGTCAAAGGTTTTCCTCTGCAAGTGTAACCATGATATTTCACCCATAATCCCCATGAATAAAAATAATTATATCCATATTCCTATCAGAAACAGGTCAAATGTGTTCCTCTGCAAGTGTAACCATTATATTTCCCCATAATCCCCATGTATAAAAATAATTAGAACCATATTCCTTTCAGAAACAGGTCAAATGTGTTCCTCTGCAAGTGTAACCATTATATTTCGCCCATAATCCCCATGTATTAAAATAATTAGAACCACATTCCTTTCAGAAACAGGTCAAATGTATTCCTCTGCAAGTGTAAACATTATATTTCGCCCATAATCCCCATGTATAAAAATAATTATAACCATATTCCTATCAGAAATAGGTCAATTGTGCTCCTCTGCAAGTTTAACCATGATATTTCACCAATAATCCCCATGTAGAAAAAATAATTATAACCATATTCCTATCAGAAACAGGTCAAATGTGTTCCTCTGCAAGTGTAACCATTATATTTCACCCATAATCCCCATGTATAAAAATAATTAGAACCATATTCCTATCAGAAACAGGTCAAATGTGTTCCTCTGCATGTGTAACCATGATATTTCACCCATAATCCCCATGTATAAAATTAATTATAAAAATATTCCTATCAGAAGCCGGTCAAATGTGTTCTTTTGCATGTGTAACCATGATATTTCACCCATAATCCCCATGTAGAAAAATAATTAGAACCATATTCCTATCAGAAACAGGTCATATGTGTTCCTCTGCATGTGTAACCATGATATTTCACCCATAATCCCCATGTATAAAAAAAATTATAACCATATTTGTATCAGAAACCGGTCAAATGTGTTCTTTTGCATGTGTAACCATGATATTTCTCCCATAATCCCCATGTAGAAAAATAATTATAACCATATTCCTATCAGAAACAGGTCAAATGTGTTCCTCTGCATAGGTAACTATGAAATTTCACCCTTAATCCCTATGTATAAAAATAATTATATCCATATTCCTATCAGAAACAGGTCAAATGTTTTCCTCTGTGAGTGTAACCATGATATTTCACCCATAATCCCCATGTATAAAAATAATTATATCCATATTCCTATCAGAAACATGTCAAATGTGTTCCTCTGCAAGTGTAACCATTATATTTCGCCCATAATCCCCATGTATAAAAATAATTAGAACCATATTCCTTTCAGAAACAGGTCAAATGTGTTCCTCTGCAAGTGTAACCATTATATTTCGCCCATAATCCCCATGTATTAAAATAATTAGAACCATCCTTTCAGAAACAGGTCAAATGTATTCCTCTGCAAGTGTAACCATTATATTTCGCCCATAATCCCCATGTATAAAAATAATTATAACCATATTCCTTTCAGAAACAGGTCAAATGTGTTCCTCTGCATATGTAACCATGAAATTTCACCCATAATCCCCATGTATAAAAATAATTATATCCATATTCCGATCAGAAACAGGTCAAATGTTTTCCTCTGCAAGTGTAACCATGAAATTTCACCCATAATCCCCATGTATAAAAATAATTATATCCATATTCCGATCAGAAACAGGTCAAATGTTTTCCTCTGCAAGTGTAACCATTATATTTCGCCCATAATCCCCATGTAAAAAAATAATTATAACGATATTCCTTTCAGAAACAGGTCAAATTTGTTCCTCTGCAAGTGTAACCATTATATTTCGCCCATAATCCCCATGTATAAAAATAATTAGAACCATATTCCTTTCAGAAACAGGTCAAATGTGTTCCTCTGCAAGTGTAACCATGATATTTCACCCATAATCCCCATGTATAAAAATTATTATTACCATATTCCTATCAGAAACAGGTCAAATGTGTTTCTCTGCATGTGTAACCATGATATTTTACCCATAATCCCCATATATAAAAATAATTAGAACCATATTCCTATCAGAAACAGGTCATATGTGTTCCTCTGCATGTGTAACCATGATATTTCACCCATAATCCCCATGTATAAAAAAATGATAACCATATTTGTATCAGAAACCGGTCAAATGTGTTCTTTTGCATGTGTAACCATGATATTTCACCCATAATCCCCATGTAGAAAAATAATTATAACCATATTCCTATCAGAAACAGGTCAAATGTGTTCCTCTGCATAGGTAACTATGAAATTTCACCCTTAATCCCTATGTATAAAAATAATTATTTCCATATTCCTATCAGAAACAGGTCAAATGTTTTCCTCTGCAAGTGTAACCATGATATTTCACCCATAATCCCCATGTATAAAAATAATTATATCCATATTCCTATCAGAAACAGGTCAAATGTGTTCCTCTGCAAGTGTAACCATTATATTTCGCCCATAATCCCCATGTATAAAAATAATTAGAACCATATTCCTTTCAGAAACAGGTCAAATGTGTTCCTCTGCAAGTGTAACCATTATATTTCGCCCATAATCCCCATGTATTAAAATAATTAGAACCATATTCCTTTCAGAAACAGGTCAAATGTATTCCTCTGCAAGTGTAACCATTATATTTCGCCCATAATCCCCATGTATAAAAATAATTAGAACCATATTCCTTTCAGAAACAGGTCAAATGTGTTCCTCTGCAAGTGTAACCATGATATTTCACCCATAATCCCCATGTATAAAAATTATTCTTACCATATTCCTATCAGAAACAGGTAAAATGTGTTCCTCTGCATGTGTAACCATTATATTTCACCCATAATCCCCATGTATAACAATAATTAGAACCATATTCCTATCAGAAACAGGTGAAATGTGTTCCTCTGCATGTGTAACCATGATATTTCACCCATAATCCCCATGTATAAAAATAATTATAACCATATTCCTATCAGAAACAGGTCAAATGTGTTCCTCTGCAAGTGTAACCATTATATTTCACCCATAATCCCCATGTAGAAAAATAATTATAACCATATTCCTATCAGAAACAAGTCAAATGTGTTCCTCTGCATGTGTAACGAGTTATATTTCACCCATAATCCCCATGTATAACAATAATTAGAACCATATTGCTATCAGAAACAGGTCAAATGTGTTTCTCTGCATGTGTAACCATGATATTTTACCCATAATCAGCATATATAAAAATAATTATAACCATATTCCTATCAGAAACAGGTCAAATGTTTTCCTCTGCAAGTGTAACCATGATATTTCACCCATAATCCCCATGTATAAAAATAATTATATCCATATTCCTATCAGAAACATGTCAAATGTGTTCCTCTGCAAGTGTAACCATTATATTTCGCCCATAATCCCCATGTATAAAAATAATTAGAACCATATTCCTTTCAGAAACAGGTCAAATGTGTTCCTCTGCAAGTGTAACCATTATATTTCGCCCATAATCCCCATGTATAAAAATAATTATAACCATATTCCTTTCAGAAACAGGTCAAATGTGTTCCTCTGCATGTGTAACCGTTATATTTCACCCATAATCCCCATGTATAACAATAATTAGAACCATATTCCGATCAGAAACAGGTCAAATGTGTTTCTCTGCAAGTGTAACCATTATATTTCACCCATAATCCCCATGTATAAAAATAATTATAACCATATTCCTATCAGAAACAGGTGAAATGTGTTCCTCTGCATGTGTAACCATGATATTTCACCCATAATCCCCATGTATAAAAATAATTATAACCATATTCCTATCAGAAACTTGTCAAATGTGTTCTTTTGCATGTGTAACCATGATATTTCACCCATAATCCCCATGTAGAAAAATAATTATAACGATATTCCTATCAGAAACAGGTCAAATGTGTTCCTCTGCATATGTAACCATGAAATTTCACCCATAATCCCCATGTATAAAAATAATTATATCCATATTCCGATCAGAAACAGGTCAAATGTTTTCCTCTGCAAGTGTAACCATGATATTTCACCCATAATCCCCATGTATAAAAATAATTATATCCATATTCCTACCAGAAACAGGTCAGTTGTGTTCCTCTGCAAGTGTAACCATTATATTTCGCCCATAATCCCCATGTAAAAAAATAATTATAACAATATTCCTTTCAGAAACAGGTCAAATTTGTTCCTCTGCAAGTGTAACCATTATATTTCGCCCATAATCCCCATGTATAAAAATTATTATTACCATATTCCTATCAGAAACAGGTCAAATGTGTTTCTCTGCATGTGTAACCATGATATTTTACCCATAATCCCCATATATAAAAATAATTAGAACCATATTCCTATCAGAAACAGGTCATATGTGTTCCTCTGCATGTGTAACCATGATATTTCACCCATAATCCCCATGTATAAAAAAAAATTATAACCATATTTGAATCAGAAACCGGTCAAATGTGTTCTTTTGCATGTGTAACCATGATATTTCACCCATAATCCCCATGTAGAAAAATAATTATAACCATATTCCTATCAGAAACAGGTCAAATGTGTTTCTCTGCATAGGTAACTATGAAATTTCACCCTTAATCCCTATGTATAAAAATAATTATATCCATATTCCTATCAGAAACAGGTCAAATGTTTTCCTCTGCAAGTGTAACCATGATATTTCACCCATAATCCCCATGTATAAAAATAATTATATCCATATTCCTATCAGAAACATGTCAAATGTGTTCCTCTGCAAGTGTAACCATTATATTTCGCCCATAATCCCCATGTATAAAAATAATTAGAACCATATTCCTTTCAGAAACAGGTCAAATGTGTTCCTCTGCAAGTGTAACCATTATATTTCGCCCATAATCCCCATGTATTAAAATAATTAGAACCATATTCCTTTCAGAAACAGGTCAAATGTGTTCCTCTGCAAGTGTAACCATGATATTTCACCCATAATCCCCATGTATAAAAATTATTATTACCATATTCCTATCAGAAACAGGCCAAATGTGTTCCTCTGCAAGTGTAACCATAATATTTCACCCAAAATCCCCATGTATAAAAATAATTATAACGATATTCCAGAAACAGGTCAAATGTGTTCCTCTGCAAGTGTAACCATGATATTTTACCCATAATCCCCATGTAGAAAAATAATTATAAACAAATTCCTATCAGAAACAGGTCAAATGTGTTCCTCTGCCAGTGTAACCATTATATTTCACCCATAATCCCCATGTAGAAAAATAATTATAACGATATTCCTGTCAGAAACAGGTCAAACGTGTTCCTCTGCATGTGTAACCATTATATTTCACCCATAATCCCCATGTATAACAATAATTAGAACCATATTCCTATCAGAAACAGGTCAAATGTGTTTCTCTGCATGTGTAACCATGATATTTTACCCATAATCCCCATATATAAAAAATAATTAGAACCATTTTCCTATCAGAAACAGGTCAAATGTGTTCCTCTGCATGTGTAACCATGATATTTCACCCATAATCCCCATGTATAAAAATAATTATAACCATATTCCTATCAGAAACCGGTCAAATGTGTTCTTTTGCATGTGTAACCATGATATTTCACCCATAATACCCATGTATAAAAATAATTATAACCATATTCCTATCAGAAACAGGTCAAATGTGTTCCTCTGCATATGTAACCAAGAAATTTCACCCATAATCCCTATGTATAAAATAATTATATCCATATTCCTATCAGAAACAGGTCAAATGTTTTCCTCTGCAAGTGTAACCATGATATTTCACCCATAATCCCCATGTATAAAAATAATTATAACAATATTCCTTTCAGAAACAGGTCAAATTTGTTCCTCTGCAAGTGTAACCATTATATTTCGCCCATAATCCCCATGTATAAAAATTATTATTACCATATTCCTATCAGAAACAGGTCAAATGTGTTTCTCTGCATGTGTAACCATGATATTTTACCCATAATCCCCATATATAAAAATAATTAGAACCATATTCCTATCAGAAACAGGTCATATGTGTTCCTCTGCATGTGTAACCATGATATTTCACCCATAATCCCCATGTATAAAAAAAAATTATAACCATATTTGAATCAGAAACCGGTCAAATGTGTTCTTTTGCATGTGTAACCATGATATTTCACCCATAATCCCCATGTAGAAAAATAATTATAACCATATTCCTATCAGAAACAGGTCAAATGTGTTTCTCTGCATAGGTAACTATGAAATTTCACCCTTAATCCCTATGTATAAAAATAATTATATCCATATTCCTATCAGAAACAGGTCAAATTTTTTCCTCTGCAAGTGTAACCATGATATTTCACCCATAATCCCCATGTATAAAAATAATTATATCCATATTCCTATCAGAAACATGTCAAATGTGTTCCTCTGCAAGTGTAACCATTATATTTCGCCCATAATCCCCATGTATAAAAATAATTAGAACCATATTCCTTTCAGAAACAGGTCAAATGTGTTCCTCTGCAAGTGTAACCATTATATTTCGCCCATAATCCCCATGTATAAAAATAATTAGAACCATATTCCTTTCAGAAACAGGTCAAATGTGTTCCTCTGCAAGTGTAACCATGATATTTCACCCATAATCCCCATGTATAAAAATTATTATTACCATATTCCTATCAGAAACAGGCCAAATGTGTTCCTCTGCATGTGTAACCATTATATTTCACCCATAATCCCCATGTATAACAATAATTAGAACCATATTCCTATCAGAAACAGGTGAAATGTGTTCCTCTGCATGTGTAACCATGATATTTCACCCATAATCCCCATGTATAAAAATAATTATAACCATATTCCTATCAGAAACAGGTCAAATGTGTTCCTCTGCAAGTGTAACCATTATATTTCACCCATAATCCCCATGTAGAAAAATAATTATAACGATATTCCTATCAGAAACCGGTCAAATGTGTTCCTCTGCATATGTAACCATGAAATTTCACCCATAATCCCCATGTAGAAAAATAATTATAACGATATTCCTATCAGAAACAAGTCAAATGTGTTCCTCTGCATATGTAACCATGAAATTTCACCCATAATCCCCATGTATAAAAATAATTATATCCATATTCCTTTTAGAAACAGGTCAAATGTTTTCCTCTGCATGTGTAACCATGATATTTCACCCATAATCCCCATGTATAAAAATTATTATTACCATATTCCTGTCAGAAACAGGTCAAATGTGTTTTTTTTGCATGTGTAACCATTATATTTCACCCATAATCCCCATGTAGAAAAATAGTTACAACCATATTCTTATCAGAAATTAAAATTTTCCTTGGCATGTGTAACCCATAATCGCCATGTTTAAAACATCTATTCACAGGTTCCTATCAAAACAGGTATAAGGTTTTGCTTTTCACATACATGTATTATATTAAATTAGTAATGTAGTCCTACAAAAGTATTTTTCTATTATATTATTTAATGTGATTCCATTATACAACTGTATATATGTCAGCAAGTGAATAGTTAAACATTTGCACCTTCTGTTTGCAACTTAGTATCAAGCAGTGCAGAAAAGAACAACATATTTTGAGTTACAGCAGATTCATTACCATGAATGTGTGTAAAAAGTATAATGACATCTAGTGATAGTGTTTAGTATTGCAGCCAATCATCCCATCATCCCATCATCCCAATATGCAGTTTAGTATGTCCCAATAAAATAAAGTGTATGTTTTATTCAGCTTAACAAACCTCACTCACATTCTGAATATACAAAAAAAAGTATTAAAAAAAATTATATTTACTACGAAAAGTAATGCAAACTCTATAATTATTAAATGCTGATGTAGCTAACAATACGGATTCACATGCATGCAGCTTTAACTAGGAACCACTACTACGACAAAAAAAAACCTCATTATTGCAGTACAAATACTTACAAACATCGTCTCTGCTGTGCTTTTCCCATTCCCATGCTCTATTGCTCTGTATAAATCATCTGACGTCTGTCTGTCATCTGATTGGCTAATTTCAGTATCGGTCATGAACTCATATGGATTCTGGGTCTTGTAGGTTTTTCACTTTAAATGACATATAATGAAAGGAAGCAAAACAGTCTGCAATTCTCTAACTTTGAGGCAAAGGAAAAATATGTTGAGTTGCAGAACATTACACATTACAGTAAACTCAAAATTTCCATCATCCATATTAAAGACCACTATTTTAACAAGTTAACATATTTTATTTTTTTATGACAACAATTATGTTGAAGTTATTTGTTTTTGTTTTCAAGCTAGCATGAACTGCATATAACTACTGGGCATTAAGAAATTAGTGGTAGTCACCCACTGCAGTGCTTAACCGGTGAGTACAAACAAAACATTTTCTGAGAATACAATAAAATGACCTCGATGCACCAAAAATGTTTATAGTCTGCCTTGTAAGAAATTGAATCCTGTCTAGGGAGTGGGACTGAGTGCTGGGGTCATCTGGATCGCATGTCAGTATTGCTTTGTAAATGGCATTGAAAACAGTGACATTGATTAGACATCATTTTAGCACCTTTCACCTACTGGTAAATTATAGATTATCAATGGTGCCACAAACCAAAGAAGCAATATGACTTCGAGTACTTGACCTTACAAATGACCAATCAGTATTGCACTAATAAATATAGTACAAGTGGAATGACAAATTTGCAAAGCCCAATAAGCTCCTACATACACAAAAAAGGTTCCAACACACCATAATAGCAAATAGGAAAAAGCTCTACACTGCAGTGCATAGAGGTAAGAAAATATATATAAAATTTAGGAATCAGAAATGGATTATGTTGAAGAGAGCCTAAATAGTTCGGAGTGCTAAGTAAAATGATAGGGGCTTCACTGGGGGTACTCAAACCCTTAGCTAGCTTATCACAGACAAATAGAAAAACTTTACTTTGCAGAAATTGCAAAACTTTCTAACATTTATAGAAGGCAAAAAGTAACAATCATTGTCACATTGCAATATCACAGGAGATAAAAGGACATTAAACTCCATGATTCAAATACATACAATTTTAAAAAACTTTCCAATTTACTTCATTGTATTGGTTTCTGTTGTTGAAGTAGCAGCAATGCACTACTGGGAGCTAGCTGAATAAATGACAAGAGGTATATATGTGCATTGTGCAGACACCAAGTAATAGCTAGCTCCCCTCCCAGCAGTGGCTTGACCAGAAAGTATTAATAGGGGGGCTCTTGTTGGAGGCCCTCCAGCATGCAGCGGGGGGCGGGTGGAGGGGGGGCATGAGCAGGACCAATGGCTAGGCTAGGGAAGCCATGGCCAGAGTGGTGGTGGGAAAAGCAAGATGAGATCATAGTTGGGGGTGTACCCCCCTGGCAAAACCACTGGCTCCCTGCAGTACATTGTTGATCCAGAGCCTACTTAGGTATGCTTTTCAACAAAGGATAACAAGTGAATAAAGCAAGATAAAATAAGTTAAATTGAAAGTTGTTTTAAATAGAATGCTCTTCCTGAATTATGACAATTTAATTTTGTACTTTACGGTCCCTTTAACAAATTTGTTGGATTCTTAAGAGAAACCCAGAACACTAAAAGTTCCATTCATAATTTTTTGGGAGGCAGGAGTTATTTTCATATAGGGATGTAGTAGGCAGTGGAATCCAAGTTTGTTCAGAGCCAGAGCTATAATGTTAGAAGGTCTGGCTACATGGCTTCCTTCATATATTTAGAATATAGCTTTTGCTTGAAACTATCCAATTTTGCAAAAAACATAGATTTTGCAACATAAGTTTGACTGCATGTAAGAACCAAAAGGCCCATTCAGTGTAGTCATATCCCTTACAATATTTTAGTAAATAAGTTCTTAAAGGCACAGTAAAGTAAAAATTAAAGGGATATGAAACCCAAAAATGTTATTTTGTGATCCACACAGAGTATACAATTTTAAAAATGTTTCCAACTTACTTCTATTATCAAATTTGCTTTTTTTTGCCATAGTATTCTTTGTTGAAGAGATACCTAGGTAGTCGTCTGGAACACTTCATGGTAGGAAATAGTGCTGTCATGTAGTGGTTTTGCAAATGGATAACCTTCTTGCAAAACTGCTGCCATATAGTGCTCCAGACACATGCAAGCTCCTGAGCTTAAGTCCCAGCTTTTCAACAGACATTCAGCACTTGTTTACATTAACCTGACAAGTAATGAGGTAGACTACAGTTTTGTCAAAAAAGGAGATTTACAAGACTAAATATTGAGTTCTGATTATCTTTTTGTCAAGGAAGATGCCAACTATATGATTACAACAGCATGCAGTGGCTGAAAGGAAGGACCCTGAGCTGCCTAAACAATAATTTAAAGGTTTAGGACTAGATTTATTAAAGCCCTACGGCTGCAAGTTCTCACAAGAACTTGCTCGCCGTCATTTATCAAGCAGCGGTCACCAGACCGCCACTTCCCTAACATCTTCGCCACCTCTAAGGTGGCGAAATTCAATCTCCTCGGTCTAGTCAGACCGAGGAGATTGACAGCTCCTGCCCGCGTGTGATTGGCTGTGCGCGGGCAGGGGGCAGGATTGCTTGCGAGCGCAAAATTGTGCTCATGTGCAATGGCGAATACCTGCAGGTAATTTCGCCCCGCCACAGGCGAGCTGAGTATACGCGCCCCTGTCCGCCTCAGCTTTAATAAATCTAGCCCTAAGTGGTGGATTGGTGACTTCCGGAAAGGTATCTTTAGTCTCAAAGGCTGTAGAAAGATGTGAATAATCAGTAGTAAGGTCAAAATGTCCTAAAAAGGAACAGACATTGGACACACACACAAACTCAAACACAAACTTGCACATACACCCAAGGAAACACCCACAGAGACAGCCTCAGAAAACACACAAAGACATACACACTCACAGACAGCCTCAGAAAACACACAGAGACATACAGAAAACACATAAAGACATACACACACAAAGAGACACCCACAGAAAACACACAAAGACATACACACCAACCCTCACAGAGACATCCACAGAAAACCCAAAAATACATATTTACAAACACACCCTCACTGAGATATCGACTGAAAATGCACAGACACACAAACCCTCACAGAGAGACCCCCCAAAAAAAATAGACAAACACTCATAGAGACACCAACAAATGCACAAATACATAAACACAGACACCCACAGAAACACCCACAGAAAAATAGCAGAAATTAAGAGATCACTTTTCAAAGAATCATATTTGTAAATGTGCAAATAAAAATATTTCTGTGAATTTAAAATTGTACATTATTGATCTGTTAGAATGGGTAGATAAAGAAAAGTACTTTTAAAAGGTTGACATATGTTTGAGGGTTTCCCCCCCCCCCATTTTCCCCAACCAAGAGCACCACTTCAAATCTGGTGTACAAATGTTCCCATCTGACAGCTGTACTTATGGATTTTGAAAATACTGTACTCTATATGGTCTTGGTAGAACCATAAGCTGTGGTACTCAATCTCATACCATTAGATTTGGTTAAATGCAGGATTTAGGCTTGTTTGTATGTATTTCAAAATTAAGTCAGCTGTAGTGTAAACTGAACAGTGTTAAGTTAACCTGTCTCATTTCAAACACTGAGCAATCTTAGCCTGAGAGTATAACATTTTATGCAGATGTAAAAATCTTAGATAAAATGCCTCCTGGCATCTGGAAAGTCCTTGCATAAAGGGGCAGTAAACTGGAATGTAATATATAAAAATCATATCTGCCAAAAGGGCACCTACCATTTATGTATTGAGGAGGAAACATTTCTGCATGGTTTTAAATATAGAATTTCTACAGCATTGTCAAATAATTATAAAAATACCCTTGGCCCCACCATACAACTACCACACTGAAGTTACAATCCACAATTGCACAAATAAGTAAAAAACATTTACTAAGTAAGTCCTACCTACTCTGCAAATGAAAGGGATCTGCCGTCTGACACACACTGTACAAACTTAAGTGCCAAGTCTGTCTCACACTGCATAGTGGTTTAGTGCACACTCAGAAATCCTCTCAAATGCTAATGCTTTACTCCTTGTAATGACATTTCCCACACTCAATAGCACTCTGCTGTAGCGCCTTCTGGTGGCTGTCAGTTTTTTCATAATAGTTGTGCTTGCCTCATGGGGCCCACTGGGCACCTGACAGGAGACACCCTATTCACCCTCTGATGGTGGCCCTGCCCTACACTACTGTGGGTTTAACAGCAGCAAATGGGTTGAACACACAAAAGAAGTGCCGCTCGAGACACAGAGAGCGGAACCCACTGCTTATTGAGTCGCACTGTGCAACTAGCGGTGCTGATTGGATCAGAGGCAATTTCCGCTCTGGACCACGAGTGCTCCATGGGTGCGTTCGGCACTTCTACTGTGTGTTTAACCCCTTTGTCTTACAATGACACTCGCTAACAAATTATAGCATGTAATTTTTCAACTATAATGGCCATTTAATTGACAAGATTATGCAATTTATGCACTTTAGCTTTAGCCACATCCTTAGCTGCCAACATTTAAAAAAAAAATCCAGGGACACTTTGCAGCAGAGCAAGTTAGCAGGTTACCGGAGTATTGATGACCTACTGTTCAACTGCTCCGCCCACTCAGTTCTGTGACTAAAATACACCCATTTGATAGTAATAGTATAATTTAGACTTATCCATATCTTATTATACAGATTACAGCACCAAGCTCTTACACCTACCCCATTATATTGACCATACTAGTCTCTGGAACACATTCCGGGTATATGGTTATTCATGTGTCGCATGAAGTAAAGCAATATGCAAAAACAGACCTTTAAAAATGTTAAAGAATAAAAAGAATTCCTTTACTTTAAAATTTGTACCAGTAAACAGAAAACAGTCTGCATCATTAGTCAAAAGTGTCTAATTTAAACAAATAATACATGTGCAGTTGTGCACATATATTTATAAAACTTTTACTATTAACAGTCATTAATTATTACAAAAGACCATAAAAATAGAAGCATTCTTGCACTATTGCAGTAAACTGTCCAGCTCTTATATATTATCACTTCCCTATATATTACACACAGAACTGAAGTGACACAAAACTACCTTAGATCCACTGTCCTAATAGCCAGCAGCAATGCTTCCTAAGTTATCCTGGACTCTTAGGGCTAGATTTATCAAAGTTGAGGCGTACAGGGGCACGTATATGCGCCCCTGTACGCCTCAGCTCGCCTGTGGCGGGGCGAAATTACCCGCAGGTAATCAACATTGCACACGAGAGCAATTTTGCGCTTGCATGCAATCCCGCCCCCTGCCCGCGCACAGTCAATCACGCGCTGGCAGGAGCTGTCAATCTCCTCGGTCGGACTCGACTGCGGAGATTGAATTTCGCCACCTTAGAGGTGGCGAAGAGCTTAGGGAAGCAGCGGTCTTGATAAATTACGGCGAGCAAGTTCTTGTGAGAACTTGAAGCCATAGGGGCTTGAAAAATCGAGCCCTTAATAACACTCTGAGGGTAGAGGTGCGGGGGTGGAGCTATGCTGCAGTGTGTCAAATTACTATAAACAGAAGAGACACAGCAAACACTCAGTGCAGCTGATCTTACTGTGTGATTATGCACAGCACCGGACTGGGTGAGCTGTTGGGGGCAAATGGATTTTTTCATTATTTAGTCTAACAGCAATTTTTATATTTTTGCACTGTGTGTAGAAAGTGGTGTATGTTTAAAACTTGTGCTAAAATTAGTACGCTGCAGACGATACAGATTGCTAAAATATGAAGATTATTGTCAGAATAAATAATGCAAAGATGCAAACAATATATTATCTACAGTAGTAGCCAAGTAATCCCCTCTCTTTTACAACAAATCAGCACAGCTCCTTACCTAGTGTGGAGTAGCTGTTTGTAAATGTTTTTCCTTCTGATTTGTGGCACTTTAAATATTGATCACTCAGAAAAGGTGCAGCAAGGAGTCCCTGTCTAGACTTGCTCTGAGTGATCTAGTAGAGTACTTGCTGCACGCACAGCATCACCGGCAGCTCCTCCTCATTAACTTGTGTCACACATGCCCCAGCTCAGCTGCAGCCCCAGTTCAAGGGACAAACAAATCCAGGGACATATAAAAACAGACTTTTAAAAATGTTAAAGAATAAAAAGAATTCCTTTACTTTAGAATTTGTACCAGTAAACAGAAAACAGTCTGCATCACTAGTCAAAATGTATTAAAGTGTATTCATATATTTACAAAACTTTTACTATTAACAGTCATTAATTCTTCCATAAAAATAGATGAATTATTGCACTATTGTATCAACTTGTGTCACACATGCCCCAGCTCAGCTGAAGCCCTCCAAATCTCCTGGAGGGGACATACAATAAAATCTAGGGACTGTCCCTGGAAATCAGTGACTGTTGGCAGTGGAGGGCTGAGACCAATCAGGGCCCCGAGCAAAAATTAGAGAAGGGCTCCCACTGTCTCACACTGATCAACATTTATTCAAATTTATGCAAATGAGAATGGTAGCCTCCCTGCCCTGCCCCCACCAGGCCCCCCCAATCTCCAGGGCTAGTACCCTCAATGTCAAGGACCAGAGACAGGGCTCCCAACCTCCAGGGCCAGGCCCTCATAGCGACAGAGCCCTGACAGGAACCCCCACCACACTCTAGGGCCCTGAGCAACAAACCCCACATCCAGGCACAAGGCCCCCTCTCTGGGGCCAGGGTCCCCACCTATCCCACACTTAACTGCTTAGTTGCTGATAGGACAGCTGTCAACCCCAGTTTAAGCAGCACACCAGGAGCCATGGAGATGACATTTGTGGGCCCCTCTACATGTTGGGCCCTCGGTCCAGGTCCTATTTCCCCGACTGACCAGTCCACCCCTGACTGTTGGCAACTCTGCACATCACTCCTTAATCTGCCAACTCTGGATCCTCTGTTATTGCTATTTTGTTAAAAATGTGTTCATTCACATCTTTATTATATTTTTGGGCATTTGGGGCTTTTACATTTTGATAACTAGTGAATGGTTAAAGTGATTTTCAAGATATGTGAGAATTCTCAGGCCTTACACCCAGAATTAATGTTTAGAGTCAGTGGCGTCACTAGGGGGGGGGGCGGGGGGGGCGGGCCGCACCCGGGTGACACCCTCCAGGGGGTGACACCAAAAAAAAAAAAAAAAAAAAAATTTTTTTTTTTTTTTTTTTTTTTTTACATTTTATTGAAATTCAAAGAAATACAATGTTGAGATGCATAGATTATTTTATTAGAGGCTGGCATTTGTGAACATTAGTGGGACTGGGGAAGTTGTAGACACACAATTTTTTTGCCCCTTGAGCCAGTGCTGCAATTTCAACAAATAGTTTTCCCGGCTGCTTTTGCTTGTTTGTACTTTGCTCCTCCCCTGCCCAATTTCACTATGAATGTTGTGGGTGTGCCGTGGGGCTTGCAAAGTTGCGCTGCTAGCCTAAACCTGCCTGCCTATCTGTGCTCACTGCTCAGTGACACGCGGCCCAGGGCTGTGCACTGACAGACTTGGAACAGAGTCAGAGAGCAGAATTTTCATAGTTTGTGCGCCTAAACCTTTTCTTCAGTGATTTATTTTAGAGTGCTCTGTTTATCTTTCATTTGATGTTATGCTGAGCCAGGGAGCAGCTCTAGGCATGAGCTTCATAATTAATGCAGTGCAGTTTACATATTTTGTATGTGTGTGTGTCTGAGTTTTTGTGTGTCTCAGTGTTTTTGTGTGTGTGTTTTTGTGTGTGTGTCTGAGTGTGTTTCCGAGTGTTTGTGTGTGCATCTGAGTATGTTTTTAAGTGTGTCTGAGTGTTTGTATGTGTGTATGCCTGTGTTTTTGTGTGTGTCTGCTTTCTGGGGGGGGGGGGGGTGACACCATGACTTACCGCACCGGGTGACACCAACCCTAGTGACGCCACTGTTTAGAGTGACCATTAAATTTGCTTCTCTTAAAGGTACAGCACCTGTGTTAGGGCGAGTCAACAGTATTTTTTCGCACAGACCTTTCCTCAGCATATTTTGTTATGGGTATGCTAGTTCAGTTCTAAATCAATTGCCCCCAGACCTGATGATCACAAGGATGGGGCGAGGGATTGAGATTCCAGCTCTAAGACAATGTGGCTTCAAAATAAAGCCAAGTTTCTTTGAATTGTCCAGTACCTTTTATTTTATTACTTTTTCATTTAGCTTGTTTGTATAGTGTCTCTGGCATTAAAAATGTTATGATGTGTCACATGCTCAGTAAAACAAATAAGTGTTGTTACACTGTAAAAAAGTCCTTAGATTTAGTGCCTGGTTCCTGAGTCCTCTTAAATGCTTGTCAGCAGGATGTAGTCATTAGCGGCTTTGTTTTCCTGCTAGCCTTGGGTGATATTGTAAAAACATAGGTACTGCAAACCTGAAACTGCTTAGTTTCTATACAGTATCTGAATACCCTAACAAACATGAGGATTTTCACAGATTAATTAGTACAATACTGTTCAGAATCATATAATAGAATCTTTCAGACTGTCATTCTGGATTACTTTGCTGTATAATGAAAGCTCCTTTGCAGCAAACAGTTATAGTAAGCTTGTACTCAGATTGGGTATGATCATATCAGCCATTTGAATGTCTTCTTAAATCAGAGATGTAATCTCTCTAGAAAAATTAAAGGGCCATAATAGTCAAAAAATACATATTCTATTTTGTTAGAGCATGTGATTTTAAGACTATCGACCATACACTACTGTGTGTTTAACCCTTACAAAGGGGATTTAGTACAGTAGAAATATTGCTGGTCCCAAGCAGATGTGCAACTAATGCTGCTGATTAAATTAGACGCGATATCTGCTCGGGACCAGCAGTGCTCTGCTGGTCTGGAGGGGTACTTCTACTGTGTGTTTAACCCATTTTTGGCTGTTTAAGATAAAGTATTTTAGGGTTGATAGTCTTAAAATGACATGGTCTAATTAATTAGAGCATGTCATATTTTGATTATTGGGGCCCTTTAAACTCATGATTTAAATAGAGCATGCAAAATGTAAGAGATTTACTAAGTTTACCTTTATTATCAAATTCACCTACTATCTTTGTATCTTTTGTTAAAAATATAGCTAGGTAGGCTCTGAAGCAGCAATGCACTACTGTGAGCTAGCTGGTGATTGGTAGCTATGCACATATGCCTCATGTCATTGCCTTAGTAGATGTGTACTTCTAGGTCCCAGTAATGCATTGCTGCTCTGAGCCTGATTGTGCTGGGGTTAAACACCTAGTCATATGCAAATCACAGTGCAAAATTCAAATGCTCAAACACATTTCTACATTTTGTTTTTTAATTTCTATGTAACTTTAAAGGAACATGAACCCCAATTTTTTTTCTTTCAGGATTTAGATAGAATATACATTTTTAAACAACTTTCCAGTTTACTTCTATTATTAATTTTGCTTCATTCCCTTGATCTCCTTTTGCTAAAAGAGCAGCAATGCACTACTGAGAGCTAGCTGAATACATCTAGTTAGCCGATCTGAGAAGACAAATGTGTGCAGGCACCAATCACCTGGTAGCTCCCACTATGGATATAAAGAGAACAAAGTACATTTGAAAATAGAAATTATTTTAAAGTGAAGGTCAATTTCAATGAATTAGTGTCCAGTTTTTAATAATCCTATTAAAAACAAGGGCACTTTAATTCATCAAAATTGACATTTCACTCGTTTTCGTCAAAAACTTAACTTTTAATCCTGACAGCCGCTCCAGTGATTCCCCCGGCCGTCAGAAGCCTCTTCATACGTCAGAAATGACGAATTCGGCTTCCTCCAATCATGGCTTCCTCCCCCCCCCCTGGGAATCATGGCCTGAGGCAACGCCGTGATTGGAGGATGCCGGATTCGTCATTTTGGACCAGCGCAGAGGGCTTGTGACGGCCGGAGGAAGCGCAGCAGCGGCTGTCAGGATTAAAAGGTAAGTTTTTGAAGAAAACGAGTGAAATGTCAATTTTGATGAATTAAAGTGCCCTTGTTTTTAATAGGATTATTAAAAACCGGGCACTAATTAATCGAAATTGACCTTCACTTTAAAAGTGTCTTAAAATTATATGCTCTATCTGAATCATGCAAGTTTCATTTTAAATTTCCTATCGCAGCAAAATTGATAATACATGTTAATTAAAAACTTTATTTTCTTTTTAATGCTTTATTTAATTAGCGCTTATTTTTGTGAGTGTATAATGTCCCTTTAAGCATTACTTTCAGCACCCTTTTCGTACTGCATTGTAGAGATTTACTTAAAGGGACACTCAAGTCAAAATAAAACTTCCATGATTCAAATTGAGCACATAATTTTAAACAACTTTAGAATTTACTTCCATTAACAAAAAGTGAAGTCTTTTTATATTTACACATTTAAGTCTCCAGCTCCTACTGAGCATGTGCAAGAATTCACAGAATATACATATATGCATTTGTGATTGGCTGATGGCTGTCACATAATGCATGGGTGTGGAAATAGACATAACTTTGAAATTTGTCAGAAAATACTACTCATTTGACATTCAGGGGCCTATTTAACAAGGTGCAGACGGACATGATCCGTGCATCGATAAATCTTGTGAACTGCTGGTGCAATGCCACCCCCTGCAGATTTGCAGCCAATCAGCCGCTAGCAGGGGGTGTCAATCAACCCGATCGTATTCGATCGGGTTGATTTCTGGCAATTTTTGTCCTCTACCTCAGAGCAGACGGACAGGTTATGGAGCAGCGGTCTTTAGACTGCTGCTTCAAAACTTGTGTTTCTGGCGAGCTTGTAGGCTCGCCAGAAACACGGGGCATCAAGATCCGTACAGAAAGGTACTCACAAAAATCATAGCCATTTTTCAGCAGACAAAACACTTTTTAGTAAATATCTGTAGTTTTTAGAAATACCCAACAATAGCAAAAAGCCCCAAGACAATGACAAAAAGAAATTTTATTGTGTTTGTAATTCTGTACCGTACATGGTAAACATCTGCATGGGGGTCATGGAGGCTCATCCTCTTTCCAAAATGTAATCTTATACCTCTCTGTGAGGCTTATCCGGAGTATTAGTGGCTCTCAAACAGCCCACTCCATATTATCAAACACATTATTGGTGCCTAGTAGGTGCAGGTGATCATCATTACCAAGGTGATTGCCTGAAAATAAGTGGCGCATGCAATTGCTTCTTCAAAATATAAAGGGTCTAATACCCCTCTACTGAAATAAGTGGAGGACATAGAGGCAATGCTATAGTCCTCCTTTTAAATAAAGACTCTTGGTCAAATGGGGGATAGTTAGAGGCTCCATAAAAGTCCCTTTCCCCCTCAGCCAGAACAGCATTTTAGCCACTATAGCATCTTTTAGGGACATGAGACCCATCTTCAGACCTCCCTCACATGACCCTAACTTCGTAATGCTCATATGTGGTGACATAACACACAGAAAGCATCAGTGGGTGGGGCACCCTTGTTGACAGCAAGCCTTATGATCGACTAAAGCGAAGTGTGTTCCCTCAGTAGAACTTCCTGTCGTAATCCACAAATTTAAAGATATTAAATATAGCTACATTAGCAAAGGCCAGCTTCAGTCTTCTTGGCAAAGTTTTATTTTTTTTTTATTATTATTGTCCTCACAGTGTAGTGATCACTTCTTAACCCTCCCACCACTCTCAACCCCCCCAAACAGCTTTATAACCCCCACCCATTCTACTGGTTGCCATCTTAGGTACTGGCAGCTGCCTGCTTGTACCCAGTTTATTTATTTTTTTATTATTATTTTTATTTATTTATTTTTTTAAGTGTAGTGTTGCCCTCTATCTCCCCCTCTCCCCAATCATTAATTATGCCCCCCTTTCCCCTTTTTTCTGTAGTGTAGCTTCCCATCCCTCCCTTTTGCTTAAAAAATGTTTCTGTAGCGTAGAGCCCAATCCACTCCCTGCCCTCCTGTGCCGCCCTCCCACCTTCGCTTTCATACCTCCCCCGGCACAAGAAGCTAATCATTACAGACGGTGACACACACAGTGTCACTGTCTGTAATGATCATTCATCTGCCTTCATATGAAACTGGAGCACCGATCATGCACCAGTTCCATATGCAGGCAGATGCCTGCTCTCTGCTGCAACATGAATGAGAGACTCCTACCTTACAATATAAGGTCATTCTGGTGAGTTTTTGATCAATCAGGATATATCTTGTCAGCTGTATGCAGGTGAAATTTGCTCAAAATTCACAATACACTTATTTAACTGACAGAAAAGTAATATATACTAACCTATAGGCAAAAGCAAGTTAACTCGTAGTGAAAACATATCAGTTTAATTTGTCATTGATGCAAATACGATCCTAATTTCTTAAAGTTACACAGAAACTGTGAACGCATGATCAGAATTTGTAAAGTCACAATTGTAAATACACTGTTGTATACAAATAATTTTTCAAATAAAATAGAAAATAGAAAGTGCAATTAAACTTAATCTAAAGTGTAAATTAGTAGAAAATACAACGCTCTCTCTCTTTGTATGTATGTGTATATATATATATATATATATATATATATATATATATATATATATATATATATATATATATATATATATATATATAAAGCAAAAATGATAAAAGTATCCAGGCAGTAATTCAAAATAAAAAGTCTTTATTAAATTCCTCTTGGGATAAAAATAACAGCATGGGGGTCCAGCACAAGCAGTGTGACCAAAAACTCAGCTAACATGTTTCGGTGAAAAACTTAATCATAGTTAATTAGAGTCTAGTGTGCTAGCAATTTAAAAGCCTAAGACAACTCTTATTGGACAAACCTAAAACCAATAGAAAGGACACAAAGTTACAAGTGTGAAATACTAAACCCTGTCTAATATGCATATCATATGTTACATACACTTTAAAGACACAAAGACATAAGAGTAAAAGAAAACATCAATTATGTCATATACATAGTAACATAAGCTAATCTAAAGAGATCCAAAGTATATTGTCAGATAAATACAGATTTACATATATCTTACATGTCATGGTAATTATCATAGTATTTACATATCATAATATTAATGAATTAATATATTCATTGACACAGTACTTGCAATGGAACAGTGGAAGTATAAGTATAAACAGTAGAACAGCAAAACAATTTACCTATCCACATCCCTAAGCAAGAAGGCTGATATACTCATATATACACACAATGGTGCCCTGACTTGCTGAATGATATAGCAAGAAGTGTGAGAAAATATATAAACCAACTACATTCTGACTATGATAAAAAAAAAAAAAAAAAGAACAGTCCGCTAAAACTAAAAGATACCAAGCATAATACATATGCCATGGTATTATACTATTAGAACAGACTGTGAATACCATGTAAATAAGCTGTTCAAAAAAATGGGACCAGTGACCATTATATATATATATATATAGTTAGGGAAAGAACTAAAAACACGCTTCCTGGAGAGAGGATACGAAGAAAAACTCAAAAAAGACATAGAGGAGGTCAGAAGAAGGGACCGCAAGGAGCTTCTCAAGTATAAAGACAAAAAGAATGTGATAAATAGTAACACCAACTCTATACATGTCGCTTTCATAACGCAATATAGCGAAAACAGGCGCACTATAGAGAAAATAATAGAAAAGCATTGGCACCTACTGAAGAATGATGACATCATAGGAGAGACGCTCATTGGCAGACCGAGATTCATCTATAGAAAATCGGATAACCTTAAGAACATTCTATCTCCTAGCATTCCACGTCTAAGAGCAATACAAGTGAAAGATGTATCGGGGAAACACATCAAAGGATTCTTTCCGTGCCCTAGCTACAAGGCGTGCAAGAGAGGTTTGAAAATAAAGAACTTCCTTTCCCACAACTCTAACACCAAACATGAGATTAAGAACTTGATAAGATGCAGCAGCAAGGGCGTGATTTACATAGTACAATGCATTTGTGGACTTCAGTATGTTGGACAGACCTCAAGGTGCCTGAAAGATAGAATACGGGAACACCTGTTACAGATTGAACATGGCAACACCAACACTGCCTTGTATAGACATTTTTCCATTCAACATAAAGGAAACATCAAAGATCTCAGCTTCTATGGAATTCAAGTAATAAAACCCAATTGGAGGGGAGGCAATTATGAAAAGAAGCTTCTGATTGCAGAGTCCAGATGGATTTTTGAGTTGGACTGTCTTTAGCCGAAGGGTTTGAACAACAAAGAAGACCTTTCCCATCTTTTGAATCTGAAGTAACTATACATTGATAACATTATGGAAACCTACCCAAAACATCTATGTCTGAATACATAAGGAATATATCCATGTAAATATACAAAAGCGATATCAGTATAAGTAATATACATTAAGACCCAAGTATATGATTCCAGAACGAGAGATTTATACATCTCTAAGACCTATACATCAAAGATGATTCATATGGTTCTAGGACAAGAGGTCTACATCTTTCCTTAGTTTTGACATGATAACTTCATACAATAGGACATTTGACTCCATAGACTCATAGTATTTATCAATAAAAGCTTCATTCAATAGGACCATTTTTAAGATATACCTAAACTCTATTCAGTCCCACTGCTTTTATCACTTAAACTCCAATCTAGCTGCTCTCAGTAAGAATCTATAGAGTCCCAATATCAAGTTAGAGGACTCCTCAGTTGTCGCTAACATTGATAGCACATAGTCCCCACACCAACTAATGGGGAATTTGGACAAGGAGAAGAATAGTTTGTTTTCCGAACATTTGATACTCATTCCAGAAGTCTTGTTCTGTATGATTACACGTCTATCACCTAAGGTTAACTATAACTAAGGTTAGTCTATCGCCTAAGGTTAGTTATAATTCTAGATCTTACCTAAAGTTAGTTATCACTCTAGACTTTACCCACACATCTTTAGCTGTTTAGGAGATAATCCAATTAGGATAAACGAAATACCCATAGAAAAAATACATAATGATTTAAGGTGCACGTTGGCACAAACAAAGGGGCAACACCTAGATTATACAAAATTTAGATGTAGGTCCATAAGGTCATAAGCTGATCTACAGAGTAAGCCATTTTGACACTCCTGTATAAAGCACCTACAAAGATCACCCCGACAACCCTTATGTACTCACCTAGTTGTTCGAATGGAATGATCTAAAATACATTATCCTAAGCCTGCCAAAATACTTTTGTTACATACTCTTTATAACCATTTTTGTGGTTTCTAACTGTGTTCTCTCTGTCTTTATTTTTATTTTTTCTATTTTAGAATTACCATCTTTTATAATATAACCCTTGAACATAGGATAAGTCTCTCTTTGAGTTTTATTGTGTTCTCTATGTTTTTATTCCAACTATCACTTTTCATAATATAACCCTTTAACATAGGGCAATTTTATCCACTTTTGAGGATATAGTATTTTCGTCACTAAATCAGATGGCACTACACATGTAACAATGAATATATGACTCTATTTGTGTAAACAGAATTTTGTATTATGGATTAAATTAAGTTAGCATTCAGATGCATGCACATTTATGATGTACCAGTTGACACTCTAACCAATCAGTTTTACACTCGTATTACAAATTCAGCCATAAACCGGATTGTAAACATTAGCTCCACTTCCAGGACCCCACCGGAAGTTCACGTTCTTGCGACTTCCGGTTTTACGGAATCACAACATCCGGTAGAGCATAATCGCCCACCGGAAGTATAATCAACTTCCGGTTTAAGGGGCTTTCAACACTCGATATCGGCTAACACGGATATGCTAGAATTTGACAGGGAAACTAAGCCATAGAGGACGAACAAGTAAGGTTGTGTCCTTGTATAAAATTTATATGAACAAATAGAAGCATGTTAAATGGGAAAATTGATAATATAATGGCCCCACATCAACATCCGGTTCAACAGGCTACCATATTCGGTATACCACTTCCGGTACAGCAACATTTTGGCGCCAAAATTTTGGCGTAATTGAAGTTCAATCTGATTGGTTAGACAAGGGTATAAAGGTCTTTGCTCACCTAACCATATAATAGTCTTGAAAAAGGCCTCATTTGTGGGCGGAAATGCGTTGACAAGTATATGGTGAGCTATATTCCTTTTAATGATTGAATATTTTAACAGTATTATACTATGCTATTATCTTTTGTTCACAGGTTTTGAGGACTTCCCAGATTTATTTTATTTTTCTACATTTTTTCATCTCTACATATCCCTTATTGTATGGATTATAACTAAAGGAACACTTCACATTGATTGAATAACACCCAGGAACACTAAAGATATATTTTCAGATTTTAACAACAGCAATTATGTTTTTTCTGTGATCATAACACTTTCACTAGTTTGTGTACACACTAGTCGTTTTCATATTTTTTTGGATTGATTCATATTTTATATTTTTATATTTTTGCACAACTTTGGATTGTTTGTGTTTTTGTTCTATATATTTTTTTGGATCTCATTTTTTGGAGTTAACCATCTTAACATCACTTTCATCTTGTTTTCCACTTTTGATTTTCGTTTTTATTATTATTTTTCAGTTGCTTTTTTCACTTCTAATTTTCACCAACATTTTGGAACAACAGAAGAGGTGAATCATCATAACACTAGATCACTTACCCCAATGGACTAACGTCAATTGTAACCTGTTTTATTTTAACCTTTTCCTTTTATATTTGCAACAGTACATATCTGTTAGCGTCCATACGCCTCCATTTTTAGCACTCATTCTATATGTGAGGCTAATATATTTTGTGATATATTTTGTGATTCGTTTTAACTTGTTCTATCTGTCACTTGTATTTTTCTCGCCAAATGTTTTAAATATATGTTTTAACGTTACCATGGATCCATGTCTACCTATGTAATATGTATTAAATTTTTGTGATACCTTTGTGAAAACAATCCAAGAGTTTTTTGCTACACATCCATCTCGATTCTTATCCATACACTGACATAGTGCCATCTCCACGCTTGTGGTCTAGTATTAGTGCTATACAAGCAATTAACACAATGCTATCTCCACTTGTGGTCTAGCACTATATATATCCTTCCATATTACATGTATTCATAATAGACCTTGCCTCTTCTGGCGCTCCTATCTAGCCTTCTCATTACCAATATTCCACTCTGTGGGTAGTTGGGGACCCACTTTAGATAGGAGCTATATGTTTTTCATCTACTTGTAGCACTGTAAGATAACACTAATATCTGTTCCTGAAATGTTTGACCAGGGGAGTACTGGCTTCACCCAGTTTTATAGTAGATAGATGGTTCCTGATTCTAGTATTCACCTCAGTCGTGGTGAGACCTACGTACTAAAGTTAACACTCTATACATGATAGAAGATAGATTACATAGGAGGATGTACAGTTTAGGCTGGAGGAGATCTTGAAAGTCTCCCCAGCCACTTCAGACCTGAACTCATCAGAAACAATGATAAATTCACAAGGCCTGCACCTTGTCCTGCCGCATCTGTACATCCCCCTATGTTGCAACCAGGAACTTTGTCTATTTGAATTGTTTACCAATACCTCTGACGGGGCCAATATGTTCCCCAATGTCCTGCTCTTCCTATAAGAGCAGCGCTAACCTCCTTCTACACATTTTACTAGGTTATCGTCCGCTGACAACAAACTAAAATGTTTGTTAACAATCCTACAGATATCCCTGTATTGCGAGCTGTAATCTGTCACAAAAGTGACTTTATTCTGGGCATTAGTTGCCAATGTCTCATTCTGACGGTTGGAACCTTTCAAAAGTGAGCGTCGGTCCAAGAGATCAACCTGCCTTTGTGCCCTATTTATTATATGGCCAGGGTAGCCTCTCTCTTTGAGTCTATTTCGCATTTCATTACTCTGCTCTCTGCAAATGTCTGCTTCACTACAATTACTTTTAACTCTAATCAGCTGTCCCTTTGCTACCGCCATAGGGACATGCACTGGGTGACAACTCTTTGCATGTAGCAAAGTATTCTTGGAAATCGGCTTCCTATACATATTGCTATGGATCCGTCCATTCTCACCTGCAGTTAGTGTCAAATGCAAGTAATTGATAGTCTTTAGATTTTTCTCAAACGTGAATCTCAGACCCACCGTATTAGTATTTAAAGCATTAACAAAATTGATCAATGCAATCTCAGAGCCCTGCCAAATAAAGAGCAGGTCGTCAATGTAGCGCCTATAAAAGGCAATGTTTTCTCTGAACCTATTATTATCTCCATAGATGTGGGACAGCTCCCACCAACCCATGAAAATGTTGGCGTATGAGGGCGCAAATTTGGCCCCCATGGCTGTCCCACACCTCTGGAGATAATAATGTTCCCCAAACCGAAAATAGTTGTGTGTGAGTGTGAAACCGGTAGCTCTCACTACATATTCCACCAGGTCTGCATCCAATTCAGAAAAATTCTGCAAAATAAAGGACAAAGCCTTAAGACCTTCCTCGTGTGGAATTGAGGAGTATAAAGCCACCACGTCCACAGTCAGCCACATATGGCCATGAACATCCCATCAAAAAATATCCATAAGGTTAAGTAAGTCTTTGATGTCCTTCAGGTAACTTTGTAAAGAACTCACCAATGGATATAAGATGGTATCAAGACACTGGGATAAATGTTCCAATAAGGAACCTATCCCACTCACTATAGGATGCCCCTGTACCTCAGTTAAAGTCTTGTGCACTTTCAGAAGATGGTGGAAGATGGGTACCACCGGATGTTCAACAAACAAAAAGTCATGTGTATCCTGATCAAAAAACCCATCTTCCAAACCATCATCCAGAAGTGTCCTAAGTTCTCTCTGAGACAACAAGGTGGGATCTCTGTCAAGTTTCTGATATTGAATTTCATTATGCAATTGTCTATGTGCCTCCCTAATATATTCAGATTTATCTAGTACAACCACAGAGCCACCTTTATCAGCTGAGCGAATGACCAAACTGTCATTCTGTTGTAATTTTAAGATTGGATATCAGAGCGCCAAACAACGTAGGCAGGGTCTATGGGCAGATAGTCAAATACCAAAGGTAACAATAGGTTGAAATAATATGATTTAATATATAACATAAAAAAGTTGGTACATTTAAAATTATACAACAATTAGTCATGGATCCATGTTACACTTTAAAATATATATTGAAACACTAAGAACAATTTAAAAATGCTTGTAGAACAATAAATAACAACAAAAAAAATCTAACAAATAATGTCTATCGCATAAAACTTAAATTCTAATATGTGAATGCTAGGAGCGCTTATGCACACTCTATTTAAAAACAATGGGTTACAATGCACAGGTGGATAGATTCCAGGTTGCTTGAAACCGGTGGGTGTGAAATGTAAGTGGCTCCGAATTGGGGTTTTGCCTATGTGTTTATCCAAAATTGTGTAAATTGTGTATAAAACCCCAATTCGGAGCCACTTACATTTCACATCCACCGGTTTCAAGCAACCTGGAATCTATCTACCTGTGCATTGTAACCCATTGTTTTTAAATAGAGTGTGCATAAACGCTCCTAGCATTCACATATTAGAATTTAAGTTTTATGCGATAGACATTATTTGTTAGATTTTTATTTTGTTGTTATTTATTGTTCTACAAGCATTTTTAATTTGTTCCTAGTGTTTCAATATATATTTTAAAGTGTAACATGGATCCATGACTAATTGTTGTATAATTTTAAATGTACGAACTTTTTTATCTTATGTATTAAATCATATTATTTCAACCTATTGTTACCTTTGGTATTTGACTATCTGCCCATAGACCCTGCCTACGTTGTTTGGCGCTCTGATATCCAATCTTAAAATTGAATCCACCCTTGGCAACTAGGTGCCAATTTATTAGAGCTGGATGTCTGTTGCGTTATATAGTTGGCGCTTAGTTATCACCTTTCCTGTCATTCTGTTGTAACTCAAGTAATGCCTATCTTTCACGATAGGACAAATTCAACCTACAGTTACTAGTCTCATTGTTTACTGCGGATAGGGACGTAAGGTCTCTTTCTATCCTTTTGAAAAAAGTCTCCAGGACAGGACCATGATACTGTATAGGATAAAACTCAGAAGGTTTTTTGAAACCACTAAAACTTCTGATAGTGTGTGTCCCTAATTCAGTAGCCCCTTGCCTCCTTAGCTCACTAAAAGACAAAACATCACATGACTCAGAAAAAGATAAAGAGACAGCCTCTTGGGTAGGTGTATACCTGTAGCCAGAATTACGACTAATATCATTGTCAGTATTCATATCCGCACTATGAAAGAATTTCTTTAAAGTTAAATTCCTAATTAACCTATTCACATCTAACATAGTGTTGAAGAGGTTAAATGAAGTAGTGGGGCAAAGTTCAAACCGTAGCTGAGAGCCTTTAATTGGGTGTTTGACAAGGTTACAGAAGATAAGTTAATCACATTAAAAATATTGTCACATGAATCCATTACTGATACTTGGTGTTTTTGTTCAACCTCTGGGGGTACCTCTTCTCCTGTCCTATCCCTGTTTTGTCTTGTACCTGGTGAAAAACATGTTCAAATGCCCTGTGATCTTCCCCTGTGGTACTATTCTCATTCTTACTAGATGTCTGATTGCTGTTACTTATATATTTAGTACCCTTCATAGCATGTGTCTTATTTTGTGCTTTTTTAGGAATACTTGCACTCTGTGTGTTATATTCCTTCAATCTCGTAGCCCCTGTATCAGTCATATTAATAGAGCCATTAATACTCACTTGTTTTTGTGTACTTTGTGTATTCTTCAAAATACCCCTTGGCACCACTATAGATTCCTCACCTCCTGAGGCCCCAGTATCATCACCTGAGTCCCCCTCACTGCCAGAGGACCTGTATGTACCTGAATTGTTAGAAGATGTTTGCTGATGTTGTACTCTACCTCTGCCCCTACCTCTACCTCTACTTCTAGATCTGCCTTTCCTATTATTCAAACCACTCCTAGAATGATTCCATACATAAACCACTTGATTATCATAATCAGCTTGGTCCCTAAGATATTTTGAGTGTTTAATGTTTAAAATTTCTTTCTTAGGGGGGGCCGAGCCAACTACCGAAATGGCCGGACATGTTTCTACATAGCTCCTGGCCTCATGATCTAACTTTCGAGGATTAATCTACATATACCTTTTCAAAAAACCTGATTAAAAGATCCAGGATATTTTACATCCACATAATGTCCAGGACGGGTCAAGCACTCATCTCGGAGATAAACTAACAGCCTATATGTTACCATGCGGTGAAGGCCATCACTGTACTGCTTAGAGGCTTCCCTCTACCTAATATATAACAGCTACAGGACTGCCGCTTAATCTCCCCTGGAGATACTGGGTCAAGTTGACAATTTACATTGAAAAATACCACATCCCTCTTTTCATTTTATTTTTTCCTCCTCATAATACAGAAGAATGGATATGATAGAGAAATGGGAGGAATCTGTCCTCCAGTCGTTCCACCGCCATTTCTCTGAGCTTAGACAGTGCCTCTCTATGGTCTTGCTGGATGTTCAACAGAGCCTCCCCATTTCAGAGATTAACACCGAACGCAATTAAGCTCAGGGACATGACATCGTGAAGCCAGTGACCGGAGCTCAAGAGAATGCCGATCTCATATACACACAGAGATCTATTGACACCCATCATCCCACTAACTCTTCAATCAAGAGCAACAGGTATGGCTCAGCTGTTACCAGTCTGGTTTGTTTGATTGACCCCATGCAGCCACAGCTCAGGTTTGAAACTCCTGCTTTTAGGGATACCAGGTGGGATCCACCGATCATTTTTGCAACTGACAGCCAGAACACAGGAGTTATCGACGCTGCCGGACTTATCTCAGGACATCAGAATACCCGCTCGCTGTATAACAACACAGCTTATGGGAAAAGCTCATCAGTGGCTCCTTCGATCTTGAAACTCAGAACTGGTGTGGGATAAATTTATATTAGCAGTCCGGCCGTCTCTTTTACCCAATCCTAGCTTGTATGTAGCAGGATATATGGGTACAGAGGTCATATAAGAAAATTATACCAAGCAATATCTTCATAGTTGATGTTTGAAACTTAATTATGTTTGCTTTGCACAAAGGTTTATATTTCTGTTATTAACTCTTAATCTAAAACGTTATACTGGTGTGGTGTTGTGGGGTACAGAGGTCATATAAGAAAATTATACCAAGCAATATATTCATAGTTGATGTTTGAAACTTAATTATGTTTGCTTCATACAAAGGTTTATATTTCTGTTATTAACTCTTAATCTAAAACTTTATACTGGTGTGGTGTTGAGGACCACTTTCAAAAATGTTCACTAGAAACGGATTGGTTTTAATTCTCACGCACCCAAATGCTATGTTTAGCTCACTTACTGTAGGAGGGGTTAAGGGTACTCGGTAATCAAGCTTGTCTTCCTCTCACCTTCATATAGTCTTATAAATGACTTAGCACTTCCAATATACAGCTGGCTATTTTACTTTTCCACTTGGTTACTGTGCTGAGGATACTAACTTAATATAAAACATGTTACCTTAATGATAATTACATATCCTAATAGCAATGCTACAAAATCTTCCTCTAGGACTATACTTTGCACTGAGTTATGTGAACTTTCCACTGCTACATCTTCATGCACATTATGTTGTGAATCTCAGTGATAGGCTATTAATATCTATAAGACCCCCACATATTCATAATTAGGGAGCCTTCTGACTTAGTTTCCTTTTTGAGATCAGGAATGTTGAGCTTGTCAGAAGGCCATACTGGTCTATTTTTGTACATGTGCATTCTGTGCCTTACTCCACTTAGTTTTTAGATTGCATATGTGAAGTGTATTCTTTCACCGCTTCACTAACTTTCTTATGGCCAAGTATTGTGCTCAAGCATTTATATTAAGCAACATAGCTCCCACAATATTCTATATATATATAAATACTATCTGAACTATCCCTGGTGGAGCATTTCACACCAAGTAACACACAGTTTATATTGACTTACTCCCCATATACATAATTACCTCAGGAAGTCCCTACATACGTTTTGTACCTAATATTCCTAAGGATCCAAAAAACCCTTCCAGATTTCCACTATAACAGACTCCACCCCCCCTCTCTCCCCTCTCTCAACTAGAGCGGCTCTGGCCCGCTGAACTTCCCTCCCCCCAAGTAAAACCATCATATTAACCCCCTTTTTACTTCAATTCACTCAGAATAGATAAATCACTTCACGGTTTTTATAGTAATATGGGGTTCATTCTTATTCTCATTGAGCCAATGGTTATAAAAAGAGGTTACATTGATATATGTTCCAGTTTCTCATTACTCTCACGCACAAGTCTTTCCCACTCACTCTCAGTCCCATATATCATACATCTCATTATCCTCATCTCAGAAATTCTTTCATAACCTTTGACAGAAACTATATTCACCTTAGTGAAAGAGTGAGTTTGTGTTGTTAAAGCCCTCATTAGCATATACCGAGTAGACATGGCATCTATAATTGTAGTATTTCTATCTTCATGTCTTAGACCAAACCTATTTCTCCAACATAGGTGTGTCCGGTCCACGGCGTCATCCTTACTTGTGGGATATTCTCTTCCCCAACAGGAAATGGCAAAGAGCCCAGCAAAGCTGGTCACATGATCCCTCCTAGGCTCCGCCTACCCCAGTCATTCTCTTTGCCGTTGTACAGGCAACATCTCCACGGAGATGGCTTAGAGTTTTTTAGTGTTTAACTGTAGTTTTTATTATTCAATCAAGAGTTTGTTATTTTGAAATAGTGCTGGTATGTACTATTTACTCAGAAACAGAAAAGAGATGAAGATTTCTGTTTGTATGAGGAAAATGATTTTAGCAACCGTCACTAAAATCCATGGCTGTTCCACACAGGACTGTTGAGAGCAATTAACTTCAGTTGGGGGAACAGTGAGCAGTCTCTTGCTGCTTGAGGTATGACACATTCTAACAAGACGATGTAATGCTGGAAGCTGTCATTTTCCCTCTGGGATCCGGTAAGCCATGTTTATTACGATTGTAAATAAGGGCTTCAAAAAGGGCTTATTAAGACTGTAGACTTTTTTTGGGCTAAATCGATTGATTATTAACACATATTTAGCCTTGAGGAATCATTTTATCTGGGTATTTTGATATAATAATATCGGCAGGCACTGTTTTAGACACCTTATTCTTTAGGGGCTTTCCCAAAGCATAGGCAGAGCCTCATTTTCGCGCCGGTGTTGCGCACTTGTTTTTGAGAGGCATGGCATGCAGTCGCATGTGAGAGGAGCTCTGATACTTAGAAAAGACTTTCTGAAGGCGTCATTTGGTATCGTATTCCCCTTGGGGCTTGGTTGGGTCTCAGCAAAGCAGATACCAGGGACTGTAAAGGGGTTAAAGTTCAAAACGGCTCCGGTTCCGTTATTTTAAGGGTTAAAGCTTCCAAATTTGGTGTGCAATACTTTTAAGGCTTTAAGACACTGTGGTGAAAATTTGGTAAATTTTGAACAATTCCTTCATGTTTTTTCGCATTTGCAGTAATAAAGTGTGTTCAGTTTAAAATTTAAAGTGACAGTAACGGTTTTATTTTAAAACGTTTTTTGTACTTGTTATCAAGTTTATGCCTGTTTAACATGTCTGAACTACCAGATAGACTGTGTTCTGAATGTGGGGAAGCCAGAATTCCTATTCATTTAAATAAATGTGATTTATGTGACAATGACAATGATGCCCAAGATGATTCCTCAAGTGAGGGGAGTAAGCATGGTACTGCATCATTCCCTCCTTCGTCTACACGAGTCTTGCCCACTCAGGAGGCCCCTAGTACATCTAGCGCGCCAATACTCCTTACTATGCAACAATTAACGGCTGTAATGGATAATTCTGTCAAAAACATTTTAGCCAAAATGAACACTTATCAGCGTAAGCGCGACTGCTCTGTTTTAGATACTGAAGAGCATGACAACGCTGATATTAATATTTCTGAAGGGCCCCTAACTCAGTCTGATGGGGCCAGGGAGGTTTTGTCTGAGGGAGAAATTACTGATTCAGGGAACATTTCTCAACAAGCTGAACCTGATGTGATTGCATTTAAATTTAAGTTGGAACATCTCCGCATTCTGCTTAAGGAGGTATTATCCACTCTGGATGATTGTGACAAGTTGGTCATCCCAGAGAAACTATGTAAAATGGACAAGTTCCTAGAGGTGCCGGGGCTCCCAGAAGCTTTTCCTATACCCAAGCGGGTGGCGGACATTGTTAATAAAGAATGGGAAAGGCCCGGTATTCCTTTCGTCCCTCCCCCCATATTTAAAAAATTGTTTCCTATGGTCGACCCCAGAAAGGACTTATGGCAGACAGTCCCCAAGGTCGAGGGAGCGGTTTCCACTTTAAACAAACGCACCACTATACCCATAGAGGATAGTTGTGCTTTCAAAGATCCTATGGATAAAAAATTAGAAGGTTTGCTTAAAAAGATGTTTGTTCAGCAGGGTTACCTTCTACAACCAATTTCATGCATTGTCCCTGTCGCTACAGCCGCATGTTTCTGGTTCGATGAGCTGATAAAGGCGGTCGACAGTGATTCTCCTCCTTATGAGGAGATTATGGACAGAATCAATGCTCTCAAATTGGCTAATTCTTTCACCCTAGACGCCACTTTGCAATTGGCTAGGTTAGCGGCTAAGAATTCTGGGTTTGCTATTGTGGCGCGCAGAGCGCTTTGGTTGAAATCTTGGTCGGCTGATGCGTCTTCCAAGAACAAGCTACTTAACATTCCTTTCAAGGGGAAAACGCTGTTTGGCCCTGACTTGAAAGAGATTATCTCGGATATCACTGGGGGTAAGGGCCACGCCCTTCCTCAGGATCGGCCTTTCAAGGCAAAAAATAAACCTAATTTTCGTCCCTTTCGTAGAAACGGACCAGCCCAAAGTGCTACGTCCTCTAAGCAAGAGGGTAATACTTCTCAAGCCAAGCCAGCTTGGAGACCAATGCAAGGCTGGAACAAGGGAAAGCAGGCCAAGAAACCTGCCACTGCTACCAAGACAGCATGAAATGTTGGCCCCCGATCCGGGACCGGATCTGGTGGGGGGCAGACTCTCTCTCTTCCCTCAGGCTTGGGCAAGAGATGTTCTGGATCCTTGGGCGCTAGAAATAGTCTCCCAAGGTTATCTTCTGGAATTCAAGGGACTTCCCCCAAGGGGGAGGTTCCACAGGTCTCAGTTGTCTTCAGACCACATAAAAAGACAGGCATTCTTACATTGTGTAGAAGACCTGTTAAAAATGGGAGTGATTCATCCCGTTCCATTAAGAGAACAAGGGATGGGGTTCTACTCCAATCTGTTTATAGTTCCCAAAAAAGAGGGAACGTTCAGACCAATCTTAGATCTCAAGATCTTAAACAAGTTTCTCAAGGTTCCATCATTCAAGATGGAAACCATTCGAACTATTCTTCCTTCCATCCAGGAAGGTCAATTCATGACCACGGTGGATTTAAAGGATGCGTATCTACATATTCCTATCCACAAGGAACATCATCGGTTCCTGAGGTTCGCATTCCTGGACAAACATTACCAGTTCGTGGCGCTTCCTTTCGGATTAGCCACTGCTCCAAGGATTTTCACAAAGGTACTAGGGTCCCTTCTAGCTGTGCTAAGACCAAGGGGCATTGCTGTAGTACCTTACTTGGACGACATTCTGACTCAAGCGTCGTCCCTTCCTCAAGCAAAGGCTCACACGGACATTGTCCTGGCCTTTCTCAGATCTCACGGATGGAAAGTGAACGTGGAAAAGAGTTCTCTATCTCCGTCAACAAGGGTTCCCTTCTTGGGAACAATAATAGACTCCTTAGAAATGAGGATTTTTCTGACAGAGGCCAGAAAAACAAAACTTCTAGACTCTTGTCGGATACTCCATTCCGTTCCTCTTCCTTCCATAGCTCAGTGCATGGAAGTGATCGGGTTGATGGTAGCGGCAATGGACATAGTTCCTTTTGCACGCATTCATCTAAGACCATTACAACTGTGCATGCTCAGTCAGTGGAATGGGGACTATACAGACTTGTCTCCGAAGATACAAGTAAATCAGAGGACCAGAGACTCACTCCGTTGGTGGCTGTCCCTGGACAACCTGTCACGAGGGATGACATTCCGCAGACCAGAGTGGGTCATTGTCACGACCGACGCCAGTCTGATGGGCTGGGGCGCGGTCTGGGGATCCCTGAAAGCTCAGGGTCTTTGGTCTCGGGAAGAATCTCTTCTACCGATAAATATTCTGGAACTGAGAGCGATATTCAATGCTCTCAAGGCTTGGCCTCAGCTAGCGAGGGCCAAGTTCATACGGTTTCAATCAGACAACATGACAACTGTTGCGTACATCAACCATCAGGGGGGAACAAGGAGTTCCCTGGCGATGGAAGAAGTGACCAAAATCATTCTATGGGCGGAGTCTCACTCCTGCCACCTGTCTGCTATCCACATCCCAGGAGTGGAAAATTGGGAAGCGGATTTTCTGAGTCGTCAGACATTGCATCCGGGGGAGTGGGAACTCCATCCGGAAATCTTTGCCCAAGTCACTCAGCTGTGGGGCATTCCAGACATGGATCTGATGGCCTCTCGTCAGAACTTCAAAGTTCCTTGCTACGGGTCCAGATCCAGGGATCCCAAGGCGGCTCTAGTGGATGCACTAGTAGCACCTTGGACCTTCAAACTAGCTTATGTGTTCCCGCCGTTTCCTCTCATCCCCAGGCTGGTAGCCAGGATCAATCAGGAGAGGGCGTCGGTGATCTTGATAGCTCCTGCGTGGCCACGCAGGACTTGGTACGCAGATCTGGTGAATATGTCATCGGCTCCTCCTTGGAAGCTACCTTTGAGACGAGACCTTCTTGTTCAGGGTCCGTTCGAACATCCGAATCTGGTTTCACTCCAGCTGACTGCTTGGAGATTGAACGCTTGATCTTATCGAAGCGAGGATTCTCAGATTCTGTTATCGATACTCTTGTTCAGGCCAGAAAGCCTGTAACTAGAAAGATTTACCACAAAATTTGGAAAAAATATATCTGTTGGTGTGAATCTAAAGGATCCCCTTGGGACAAGGTTAAGATTCCTAGGATTCTATCCTTCCTTCAAGAAGGATTGGAAAAAGGATTATCTGCAAGTTCCCTGAAGGGACAGATTTCTGCCTTGTCTGTGTTACTTCACAAAAAGCTGGCCGCTGTGCCAGATGTTCAAGCCTTTGTTCAGGCTCTGGTTAGAATTAAGCCTGTTTACAAACCTTTGACTCCTCCTTGGAGTCTCAATTTAGTTCTTTCAGTTCTTCAGGGGGTTCCGTTTGAACCCTTGCATTCCGTTGATATTAAGTTATTATCTTGGAAAGTTTTGTTTTTAGTTGCAATTTCTTCTGCTAGAAGAGTTTCAGAATTATCTGCTCTGCAGTGTTCTCCTCCTTATCTGGTGTTCCATGCAGATAAGGTGGTTTTACGTACTAAACCTGGTTTTCTTCCAAAAGTTGTTTCTAACAAAAACATTAACCAGGAGATTATCGTACCTTCTCTGTGTCCAAAACCAGTTTCAAAGAAGGAACGTTTGTTGCACAATTTGGATGTTGTTCGCGCTCTAAAATTCTATTTAGATGCTACAAAGGATTTTAGACAAACATCTTCCTTGTTTGTTGTTTATTCTGGTAAAAGGAGAGGTCAAAAAGCAACTTCTACCTCTCTCTCTTTTTGGATTAAAAGCATCATCAGATTGGCTTACGAGACTGCCGGACGGCAGCCTCCCGAAAGAATCACAGCTCATTCCACTAGGGCTGTGGCTTCCACATGGGCCTTCAAGAACGAGGCTTCTGTTGATCAGATATGTAGGGCAGCGACTTGGTCTTCACTGCACACTTTTACCAAATTTTACAAGTTTGATACTTTTGCTTCTTCTGAGGCTATTTTTGGGAGAAAGGTTTTGCAAGCCGTGGTGCCTTCCATTTAGGTGACCTGATTTGCTCCCTCCCTTCATCCGTGTCCTAAAGCTTTGGTATTGGTTCCCACAAGTAAGGATGACGCCGTGGACCGGACACACCTATGTTGGAGAAAACAGAATTTATGTTTACCTGATAAATTACTTTCTCCAACGGTGTGTCCGGTCCACGGCCCGCCCTGGTTTTTTTAATCAGGTCTGATAATTTATTTTCTTTAACTACAGTCACCACGGTACCATATGGTTTCTTCTATGCAAATATTCCTCCTTAACGTCGGTCGAATGACTGGGGTAGGCGGAGCCTAGGAGGGATCATGTGACCAGCTTTGCTGGGCTCTTTGCCATTTCCTGTTGGGGAAGAGAATATCCCACAAGTAAGGATGACGCCGTGGACCGGACACACCGTTGGAGAAAGTAATTTATCAGGTAAACATAAATTCTGTTTTTTTATTTGTTTTTTGTTTTTTTTAATTATATAGGAATTGTAAAGATGTTCTTTTCAAAATTGATATGTATCTGGACATATTTTCTGTATTGCAGTTATTATTCTTTACCTCAATAAAAAAAATATTATTCAAAAAAAAAAAAATTCAATCTTAGACTCAGACAATGCTAGTCTTAAAATGCCATCAAATTTAGGGTAATCCAATTCTAACTTCCTATTGTTCAATTCTACCTGTAATAGATCAATTTCACTTCTGACATTAGTTAACAATTTAGTTTTATACAAAATTAACAAATGCATCAATCTGACGGAGCATTCAGTCAATACAGTATTCCAAGTCTCAATGAATTCCTTATCAGAGACTTCAAAGGCAGGATATTTATTCAATCTGAGACCCCTGGGAATGATGTTCAATTTAATATATTTTTCAAAGGTCCAGATCTCAAACTGTAGCTTGTGTTCTTTAATGAGTAATTTCTCTATATCATCAAACAGTGTCCTCAAAGAATAGGTAGAAATGTCCGTTGAAAAAACTGTGTCCAGTTCATGATTATCATATCCTCTTTCTGTTATAGGTAACAGGGAATAGTATCTCACAATGCTGGATTCCTCCATGAGGAGCTATAGATGTGCAAAATACCAAAATGCTGCCTTGCTTAGGCATGTGGATAGGTAAATTTTTTTGCTGTTCTACTGTTTATACTTATACTTCCACTGTTCCATTGCAAGTACTGTGTCAATTAATATATTAATTCATAATATTATGATATGTAAATACTATGATAATTACCATGACATGTAAGATATATGTACAGTCATAAAAGAAGTCTAAGAAAGAAATTTTAAACATTAAACACTCAAAATATCTTAGGGACCAAGCTGATTATGATAATAAAGTGGTTTATGTATGGCATCATTCTAGGAGTGGTTTGAATAATAGGAAAGGCAGATCTAGAAGTAGAGGTAGAGGTAGGGGCAGAGGTAGAGGACAACATCAGCAAACATCTAACAATTCAGGTACATACAGGTCCTCTGGCAGTGAGGGGGACTCAGGTGATGATACTGGGGCCTCAGGAGGTGAGGAATCTATAGTGGTGCCAAGGGGTATTTTGAAGAATACACAAAGTACAAAAAAACAAGTGAGTATTAATGGCTCTATTAATATGACTGATACAGGGGCTGCGAGATTGAAGGAATATAACACACAAAGTGCAAGTATTCCTTAAAAAAGCACAAAATAAGACACATGCTATGAAGGGTACTAAATATGTAAGTAACAGCAATGAGACATCTAGTAAGAATGAGAATAGTGCCACAGGGGAAGATCACAGGGCATTTGAACAGGTTTTTTACCAGGTACAAGACAAAACCTAATCTGCCCCCCACAACGTCGGCTCCACCTGCCTACACTTATTAACCCCTAATCAACTGGAGCTCACCGCTATTCTAATAAATGTATTAACCCCTAAAGCTAAGTCTAACCCTAACACTAACACCCCCCTAAGTTAAATATAATTTTAATCTAACAAAATTAATTAACTCTTATTAAATAAATTATTCCTATTTAAAGCTAAATACTTACCTCTAAAATAAATCCTAATATAGCTACAATATAAATTATAATTATATTATAGCTATTTTAGGATTTATATTTATTTTACAGGTAACTGTATTTATTTTAACCAGGTACAATAGCTATTAAATAGTTAAGAACTATTTAATAGCTAAAATAGTTAAAATAATTACAAATTTACCTGTAAAATAAATCCTAACCTAAGTTACAATTAAACCTAACACTACACTATCAATAAATAAATTAAATACAATTCCTGCAAATAACTACAATGAAATAAACTAACTGAAGTACAAAAAATAAAAAAGAACTAAGTTACAAAAAATAAAAAAATATTTACAAACATAAGAAAAATATTACAACAATTTTAAACTAATTACACCTACTCTAAGCCCCCTAATAAAATAACAAAGCCCCCCAAAATAAAAAAATGCCCTACCCTATTCTAAATTACTAAAGTTCAAAGCTCTTTTACCTTACCAGCCCTGAACAGGGCCCTTTTCGGGGCATGCCCCAAGAAGTTCAGCTCTTTTGCCTGTAAAAAAAAACATACAATCCCCCCCCCAACATTACAACCCACCACCCACATACCCCTAATCTAACCCAAACCCCCCTTAAATAAACCTAACACTAAGCCCCTGAAGATCTTCCTACCTTATCTTCACCATACCAGGTTCACCGATCGATCCAGAAGAGCTCCTCCGATGTCCTGATCCAAGCCCAAGCGGGGGGCTGAAGAGGTCCATGATTCGGCTGAAGTCTTCATCCAAGCGGGAGCTGAAGAGGTCCATGATCCGGATGAAGTCTTCTATCAACGGCATCTTCAATCTTCTTTCTTCGGGAGCCATCATCTTCCATCCGACGCGGAACATCCTCTTCTCCCGACGCCTACTAGCCGAATGACGGTTCCTTTAAATGACGTCATCCAAGATGGCGTCCCTCGAATTCCGATTGGCTGATAGGATTCTATCAGCCAATCGGAATTAAGGTAGGAATATTCTGATTGGCTGATGGAATCAGCCAATCAGAATCAAGTTCAATCCGATTGGCTGATCCAATCAGCCAATCAGATTGAGCTCGCATTCTATTGACTGATCGGAACAGCCAATAGAATGCGAGCTCAATCTGATTGGCTGATTCCATCAGCCAATCAGAATATTCCTACCTTAATTCCGATTGGCTGATAGAATCCTATCAGCCAATCGGAATTCGAGGGACGTCATCTTGGATGACGTCATTTAAAGGAACCGTCATTCGTCGTTCAGTCGTCGGCCAGGATGGATGTTCCGCGTCGGAGGTCTTCAGGATGCTGCCGCTCCGCTCCGGATGGATGACGATAGAAGATGCCTCTTGGATGAAGACTTCAATCGGATGGAAGACCTCTTCTGCCCCGCTTGGATGAAGACTTCTACCGGATGGAGGACCTCTTCAGCTCCCGCTTGGATGAAGACTTCAGCCGGATCATGGACCTCTTCAGCACCCCGCTTGGGCTTGGATCAGGACATCGGAGGAGCTCTTCTGGATCGATCGGTGAACCTGGTATGGTGAAAATAAGGTAGGAAGATCTTCAGGGGCTTAGTGTTAGGTTTATTTAAGGGGGGTTTGGGTTAGATTAGGGGTATGTGGGTGGTGGGTTGTAATGTTGGGGGGGGGATTGTATGTTTTTTTTTACAGGCAAAAGAGCTGAACTTCTTGGGGCATGCCCCGCAAAGGGCCCTGTTCAGGGCTGGTAAGGTAAAAGAGCTTTGAACTTTAGTAATTTAGAATAGGGTAGGGCATTTTTTTATTTTGGGGGGCTTTGTTATTTTATTAGGGGGCTTAGAGTAGGTGTAATTAGTTTAAAATTGTTGTAATATTTTTCTTATGTTTGTAAATATTTTTTTATTTTTTGTAACTTAGTTCTTTTTTATTTTTTGTACTTTAGTTAGTTTATTTCATTGTAGTTATTTGTAGGAATTGTATTTAATTTATTTATTGATAGTGTAGTGTTAGGTTTAATTGTAGGTAATTGTAGGTATTTTATTTAATTAATTTATTGATAGTGTAGTGTTAGGTTTAATTGTAGGTAATTGTAGGTATTTAATTTAATTTATTGATAGTGTAGTGTTAGGTTTAATTGTAACTTAGGTTAGGATTTATTTTACAGGTAATTTTGTAATTATTTTAACTAGGTAGCTATTAAATAGTTCTTAACTATTTAATAGCTATTGTACCTGGTTAAAATAAATACAAAGTTACCTGTAAAATAAATATAAATCCTAAAATAGCTATAATATAATTATAATTTATATTGTATCTATATTAGGTGTTAGTGTTAGGGTTAGACATAGCTTTAGGGGTTAATGCATTTATTAGAATAACGGTGAGCTCCGGTCGGCAGATTAGGGGTTAATGTTTGAAGTTAGGTGTCGGCGATGTTAGGGAGGGCAGATTAGGGGTTAATACTATTTATTATAGGGTTAGTGAGGCGGATTAGGGGTTAATAACTTTATTATAATAGCGGTGCGGTCCGGTCGGCAGATTAGGGGTTAATGAGTGTAGGCAGGTGGAGGCAACGTTGAGGGCGGCAGATTAGGGGTTAATAAATATAATATTGGGGTCGGCGGTGTTAGGGGCAGAAGATTAGGGGTACATAGCTATAATGTAGGTGGCGGCGCTTTGCGGTCGGCAGATTAGGGGTTAATTATTGTAGGTAGCTGGCGGCGACGTTGTGGGGGGCAGGTTAGGGGTTAATAAATATAATACAGGGATCGGCGGTGTTAGGGGCAGCAGATTAGGGGTACATAAGTATAACGTAGGTGGCGGTCGGCAGATTAGGGGTTAAAAAAATGTAATCGAGTGGCGGCGATGTGGGGGGACCTCGGTTTAGGGGTACATAGGTAGTTTATGGGTGTTAGTGTACTTTAGAGCACAGTAGTTAAGAGCTTTATGAACCGGCGTTAGCCCAGAAAGCTCTTAACTCCTGACTTTTTTCTGCGGCTGGAGTTTTGTCGTTCACTTCAGACACGACTCTAAATACCGGAGTTAGAAAGATCCCATTGAAAAGATAGGATACACAAATGGCGTAGGGGGATCTGCGGTATGGAAAAGTCGCGGCTGAAAAGTGAGCGTTAGACCCTTTTTTGAGTCACTCCAAATACCGGAGGTAGCCTAAAACCAGCGTTAGGAGCCTCTAACGCTGGTTTTCACGGCTACCGCCAAACTCCAAATCTAGGCCTATGTTAGATGTGAATAGGTTAATTAGGAATTTAATTTTAAAGAAATTCTTTCATAGTGCGGACATGAATACTGACACTGATATTAGTCGTAATTCTGGCTACAGGTATACACCTACCCAAGAGGCTGTCTCTTTATCTTTTTCTGAGTCATGTGATGTTTTGTCTTTGAGTGAGCTAAGGAGGCAAGGGGCTACTGAATTAGGGACACACACTATCAGAAGTTTTAGTGGTTTCAAAAAACCTTCTGAGTTTTATCCTATACAGTATCGTGGTCCTGTCCTGGAGACTTTTTTCAAAAGGATAGAAAGAGACCTTACGTCCCTATCCGCAGTAAACAATGAGACTAATAACCATAGGTTGAATTTGTCCTATCGTGAAAGACAGGGATTACTTGAGTTACAACAGAATGACAGTTTGGTCATTCGCTCAGCTGATAAAGGTGGCTCTGTGGTTGTACTAGATAAATCTGAATATATTAGGGAGTCACATAGACAATTGCATAATGAAATTCATTATCAGAAACTTGACAGAGATCCCACCTTGTTGTTTCAGAGAGAATTTAGGACGCTTCTGGATGATGGTTTGGAAGATGTGTTTTTTGATGAGGATACACATGACTTTTTTTGTTTGTTGAACATCCGTTGGTACCCATCTTCCACCATCTTCCGAAAGTGCACAAGACTTTAACTGAGGTACAGGGGCATCCTATAGTGAGTGGGATAGGTTCCTTATTGGAATATTTATCCCAGTGGCTTGATACCATCTTGTATCCATTGGTGAGTTCTTTACAAAGTTACCTGAAGGACACCGAAGACTTACTTAACCTTATGGATACTTTTTGTTGGGATGTTCATGGCCATATGTGACTGACTGTGGACGTGGTGGCTTTATACTCCTCAATTCCACACGAGGAAGGTCTTAAGGCTTTGTCCTTTATTTTGCAGAATTTTTCTGAATTGGATGCAGACCTGGTGGAACTATTTTTGGTTTGGGGAACATTATTATCTCCAGAGGTGTGGGACAGCCATGGGGGCCAAATTTGCGCCCTCATATGCCAACATTTTCATGGGTTGGTGGGAGCTGTCCCACATCTATGGAGATAATAATAGGTTCTGAGAAAACATTGCCTTTTATAGGCGCTACATTGACAACCTGCTCTTTATTTGGCAGGGCTCTGAGATTGCATTGATCAATTTTGTTAATGCTTTAAATACTAATACGGTGGATCTGAGATTTACGTTTGAGAAAAATCTAAAGACTATCAATTACTTGGATTTGACACTAACTGCAGGTGAGAATGGACGGATCCATAGCAATATGTATAGGAAGCCGATTTCCAAGAATACTTTGCTACATGCAAAGAGTTGTCACCCAGTGCATGTCCCTATGGCAGTAGCTAAGGGACAGCTGATTAGAGTTAAACGTAATTGTAGTGAAGCAGACATTTGCAGAGAGCAGAGTAATGAAATGCGAAATAGACTCAAAGAGAGAGGCTACCGTGGCCATATAATAAATAGGGCACAAAGGCAGGTTGATCTCTTGGACCGACGCTCACTTTTGAAAGGTTCCAACCGTCAGAATGAGACATTGGCAACTAATGCCCAGAATAAAGTCACTTTTGTGACAGATTACAGCTCGCAATACAGGGATATCTGTAGGATTGTTAACAAACATTTTAGTTTGTTGTCAGCGGACGGTAACCTTGTAAAATGTGTAGAAGGAGGTTTGCGCTGCTCTTATAGGAAGAGCAGGACATTGGGGAACATATTGGCCCATCAGAGGTATTGGTAAACAATTCAAATAGACAAAGTTCCTGGTTGCAACATAGGGGGATGTACAGATGCGGCAGGACAAGGTGCAGGCCTTGTGAATTTATCATTGTTTCTAATGAGTTAAGGTCTGAAGTGACTGGGGAGACTTTCAAGATCTCTCCTGCCTAAACTGTACATCCTCCTATGTAATCTATCTTCTATCATATATAGAGTGTTAACTTTAGTACGTAGGTCTCACCACGACTGAGGTGAATACTAGGATCAGGAACCATCTATCCACTATAAAACTGGGTGAAGCCAGTACTCCCCTGGTCAAACATTTCAGGAACATTCACAACAAAAGTAATGCCACATTCAGGTGGCAAGCTATTGAATATGTTAAGCTGCCCCCTAGAGGAGGAGATAGGAATCTGTTGCTTGGCAAGCGTGAGATGTTTTGGATTTTTAAGTTAAGGACTCGAGTACCAGGGGGACTCAATTCTGAATATGATTTGATTAATTATTGGAAATGACTTTAATTTCACTCCTAGGCTACTATTAATGTTATGCCTAGTTACATTTCCATCACACTCTCTCTGATCTAGATTCATCCATCTATCTAGTATATACCCACTTGTTAGCATCTAACTGGTGTTGTAGATATATATGTGCGTGTATGTATATGTATATATATATATTCTGTAAATTGGCCTTCCCTTGTGTATACACATGTGTATATATATATATATATATATATATATATATATATATATAGATTCTTGAGCCCTTCGAATATATTTTTGCCATACAAACATATATGATTTTTCATAGTATTCACAGTCTGTTCTAATGGTATTATACCATGGCATATGTATTATGCTTGGTATCTTTTAGTTTTAGGGGACTCTTCTTTTTTTTTTCAGTCAGCATGTAGTTGGTTTATATATTTTCACACACTTCTTGCTATATCATTCAGCAAGTCAGGCCACCATTGTGTGTATATATGAGTATATCAGCCGTCTTGCTTAGGGATGTGGATAGGTAAATTGTTTTGCCGTTCTACTGTTTATACTTATACTTCCAATGTTCCATTGCAAGTACTGTGTCGATGAATATATTAATTCATTAATATTATGATATGTAAATACTATGATAATTACCATGACATGTAAGATATATGTACATCTGTATTTATCTGACAATATACTTTGGATCTCTTTCGATTAGCTTATGTTACTATGTATATGACATAATTGATGTTTTCTTTTACTCTTATGTCTTTGTATCTTTAAAGTGTATGTAACATATGATATGCATATTAGACAGGGTTTAGTATTTCACACTTGTAACTTTGTGGCCTTTCTATTGGTTTTAGGTTTGTCCAATAAGAGTTGTCTTAGGCTTTTAAATTGCTAGCACACTAGACTCTAATTAGCTATGATTACGGTTTTCACCGAAACATGTTAGCTGAGTTTTTGGTCACACTGCTTGTGCTGGACCCCCATGCTGTTATTTTTATCCCAAGAGGAATTTAATAAATACTTTTTATTTTTAATTACTGCCTTGATACTTTTATCATTTTTGCTTTAAAATTTTCCAGCATTTTCCAGGCTGTAGCAGGAGCTCGCCTCTATTTCACTCCCCCTTTTGCCTCTGTCAGAGTGGTTTTTCCCCTCCAGCGTCATCTATCGGAGCCTCCTGGTAGGCACAAAGATCCCATTGGCTATTGCGCTACATGCGCAACACCTGACCGGAACCGGTCGGATTTTGGCACCAGGGCTTGACGAAGGATGCCGTGAACAAAGGAGGATCCCAATACAAGCGCAGTTTCTACTTCTGTATGTGCAAAGTGGCCTCGAGTCTGGTGAAGGAGCGGTGAGTCATTTCAGCTACAAGCTGCTTTAGTGTTGTTGACACAGCCTTACACTACCGCAATCCACCTGTTATATGAGGGAGGTAAATCCTCTATTGCTCTATTGCTTTACTGCTGTTTTTGGACTGTTCATTAACGGTTACCTTGAGGGGACACACTCTGTAAAAGACTGTAAAAGTCTGTGTATATCGTTTGTCGATACATTGCAAAGCATTATATTGCAAGAGGTCTGAGTGAAATAGATATTCATATGGAGGCTTAAACGTTTATCATTATTAAAGGGACACTGTACCCAATTTTTTTCTTTTGTAATTAAGAAAGAGCATGCAATTTTAAGCAACTTTCTAATTTACTCCTATTATCAATTTTTCTTTGTTCTCTTGCTATCATTATTTGAAAAAGAAGGCATCTAAGCTTTTTTTTGGTTTCAGTACTCTGGACAGCACTTTTTTATTGGTGGATGGATTTATCCACCAATCAGCAAGGACAACCCAGGTTGTTCACCAAAAATGGGCCGGCATCTAAACTTACATTCTTGCATTTCAAATAAAGATACCAAGAGAATGAAGAAAATTTGATAATAGGAGTAAATTAGAAAGTTGGTTAAAATTTCATGCTCCATCTGAATCACGAAAGAAAATTTTTGGGTACAGTGTCCCTTTAAAGTGCATTGATACCAGATTACATTTCTCTTTCTTATATATATATATATATATATATATATATATATATATACACATACACATACACATACACAACAGGGGGTATTGTCGCACATCCACTTGAAAATAAACAAAACATTTTTTCTATGTGAAGAACATAGGAATTTCAAGTATTTCTATTAAAAAAAATTAAACTGATTAAAAATAATATTGTATGTTTCAAGGTATTTCACTGGTAAGGCATCAAAAGTGTGTATATATATATATATATATATATATATATATGTGTGTATACAGTATATGTATGTATGTGTGCACATAAATATTTACACATCTAAACACTTGACTACTTATGTATAGACATATTTAGACATGTAAACAGCAAACATCTTGCCATATACCATATCCCTTTTCACTCCTTTAGAACATTTTTATCAATGTGAATGTTGGATTTTTAATAAAAATGTGTAATACTTTATTTTAATATGTTTTACATGTGTTCTGTGATTTTTTTTTAACCCTTACACATCAGGATTTAGGTCCACTAATTCTTGTAGAGCTTATTTGGGCTTTCTCTTGAGCACAATCCATAGCTTTCAACTTGTAATATAGGTGCTATTTAGCTCAGTTGTGATAAACAATGGGTAATGGGTGCGCTGGCTAGACCAATGTCGACTAAACCTTCTCTGGTAAATTTGATTAGCATGGTCCAGCGATGCTGCTTATTGCGTCCCATGCTAGCATTAGCGCGCCACTTGTAATCTGGGTCTGTGTGTGTTGCTACTGCAGGGAAGTAGAGGACAACTGTGGGATAACAGTCACATGCTACACTTTAAAGGGACAGTCAAGTCCAAAAAAACTTTCATGTTTTAAATAGGGCATGCAATTTTAAACAACTTCCCAATTTACTTTTATCACCAATTTTGCTTTGATCTCTTGGTATTCTTAGTTGAAAGCTAAAACTAGGAGGTTCATATGCTAATTTCTTAGACCTTGAAGACTGCCTCTAATCTGAATACATTTTGACCACTAGAGGGCATTAGTTCACATGTTTCATATAGATAACTGAGCACTGATTGGCTAAACTGCATGTCTGCCAAAAGAACTGAAATAAGGGGGCAGTCAGCAGAAGCTTAGATACAAGATAATTACAGAGGTAAAACGTGTATTATTATAACTGTGTTGGTTATGCAAAACTGGGGAATGGGTAATAAAGGGATTATCTTTCTTTTTAAACAACAACAATTCTGGTGTTGACTGTCCCTTTAACATGGTATCCATGTGCTGAAGTAATAACCTTATCTGGCAGGCAGTTCCAATAGGACTACTTCAATTTACCTCAATATTTCAGACACAGCAATTAGTGGGGGACTAGATAATAATGCTTAAAGGGCAGAATTGTGGCTCCCAAACCTAAGGTTGGAAAAACGTGCATTATAAATTTCCTGAATCTTGTTTTTTTTAGTTTGCCCAATTGGCAATCAGATGGAAGTTATGTCTTGTGTGAGCTAATAGCTAAGCTATTAAGTCATAGGGCAAATTTCAAATATCAGCACTGTGTACATTCCATCTACACAACTCACATGATTAATAGCCCAGACAGCGGTGTGTTTGGCAGGGTATATAGAAAGGCATATAAAAATATTTTTTAAAAAATATAAAAAAAAGGGATAAAAATAAGAAGAACAAAGATAATAAATCATATGCTTGCCAACACAGTCTGACATGAACAACAATGCTCCAGTGCTCATTCCCATCCTCAGAGAACCTTCAGCCTTCTGTCCATTGTGTTTATAAATACTGATTTCACAAACATACCCTTAAATGAACATGAAACTCAAAATGAAACGTTTATGGTTCTGATGGGGCATATAGTTTTAAGAGCCTTTTCAATAAAATTCTGTTATGAGATTTATGCAGCTCTCTTGGTATCCAGGTAGGAAGTTAGTCTCAGGAGCGGCAGTGCTGGTGATTGGTGGCTTTACACATATGCCTCTTGTCACTGGCTCATCAGATGTGTTCAGCTAGCTCCCAGTAGCATATTGCTGCTCTGGAGCTGAATTTAAAGGGATAGTAAACCCCAACATTTTATTTTATGATTCAGATAGAACATACAATTTTAAACAACTTTCCAATTTAATTCTATTATCAAATTTTCTTCATTCTCTTGTTATCCATTGCTGAAGAGACGACATTGCACTACTGACAGGAAGCTGAAAATATCTATTTAGCCAATCACAAGAGACAAATGTGTGCAGGCACCAATTAGCAGCAGCTCCCACTAGTGTATTATTTGTGCATATTAATTTTTAACAAGAGATAATAAGGGCTAGATTGATCAAAGCTGAGGCGGACAGGGGCGCGTATACGCGCCCCTGTACCCCTCAGCTTGCCTGTGGCGGGGTGAAATTACCCACAGGTAATCACTATTGCACACTTTCCTATCCCTTTAACATAAAGTTATACACTAGCAATAATAAAATGCTGTAACTCATTACAATATTTTCTTTTTACACTTTTATACCCCTTTGAATAACAAGCCACCCTCTGGAAATGACCTGCTTAACAGGAATCATTATGTGCTCCCAACCTTTTCCCTCCATGCTTAAAATATGTATTTCAGCGCCTGTTTAATAATATAAAGATTTATTTACAACCCATTAATAGGCAATGTCAAAGTTCAACAAATGTGGCCAAAATCTAGGAGCTAGGCCAAATAATATAGGAATCATAAATGTTCTAGTTTTCCTAGTGATATTGTGAGCATATAAATATATAAACAAAACATATATGCATAAGCTCCCAGGGTAATAGCTAGTTAACAACGAGAATTAAAAAGCATCCTTGAGGATATCCATCAAATGTAGTTTTCTAAATGAAATGAGAAAGGCTAAACCTTTTGATTTCCTAGAGAAGGAGGTGGTTTACGTAACAGGTTACACTTTACAGCTAAGGAGAGGGGTGGCCTGCACATCCTATCTGGTCTTTTGTAGAAAAGCTCATTTAGCTAGAACTTGATAGATTGAGCAATGTAGCAAACATTTCACTTCCCTAACACTGTGAGCAGGGGTCAAATCCTACAAAAAAAGTGTCGGTACTCACCAAGACTTCCACCCCCCTCACAGTTAGGGTTGCCAGCTTGGCCATGTTTTCCTGGACACTTATGAGTTACCCATGCTGCAGGGTAAGCAGGGAGGAACATGTATTGTGCTGTTCATCAGCACTAATCATGTGATGACCAAAAGCATAATACATGTTTCGTCTTGCTTACCCTGCAGAATGTGTAACTCATAAGTGTCCAGGAAAACATGGCCGAGGTGGCAACCCTACTCACAGTTCATATTGTTTTATACACACACAGACACACACACTGTATTTATATGTATATAATCTATACACTTTGGTTAATGAAAGCAAAAACCAATAAAGCGTTGAATGGTTGCCTTTGGGCCTGAGACTCCTCCTCTGTCACAGAGTCTCACCCACTTAACGTGCAACAGTCCTATTTCTGCTGAGGGGAGTAAAATAACCCCAGAGCAAGCCACACAGAAATGTAAGCACCATGTTTTCCACACAGTGCGGGGTGATTACACAGCAGGACCGCTGACAGGCTTGCATTTAATGTATTGTAGGAAGTGTTAATACCCATTACTAGAGGATCTCACTATACCTCTAACCAGACTGTACTCCACCTCCTCCCATCAGCAGCAGTGTTTACTGAAGTGTTTCTGTTCTCTGTCCAGGGGGAACTTAGTTCCACCTGCAAAAATAGTGCAGGAACTCCGTTCCCATGCGTTCCCGCTTGCCTTGACCCCTGACCGTGAGAAACAAAATGAGGGATGATTTGGACTAAAGAAGTAAGAAGAAGTAGTAATAAACAAGAATGTAGGCAGCCTGACCAAATAATGTGATATCTGCAAGACATAACTTTGTGTCGGTTACTAGATTTTATATAGTAAAGCCAGAGTGCTTCACCAACAGATCTCCAGAGGGGAGATTCAGGGAACACGTTCTTAAACGGGAACAAATTAGATAGAGGGCGCCACATGGTGCAGATCATATGAGGTAAATATAACACAGCGATATGATAGTAAGAATCCTACTCACAAGTTGTAGCGCACATAAAAGTGCAGAAAACGCAGTCCGGAACCACACGTCGTCCGGTCGACCACAATGGATGGAATTACACGGATGGAGATCCTCGTCTCACCAGGGAGAGTCCAGAGAAATCCAAGGAGGTGGAATGGATATGGGACTATGCACCAAAGTTCCAGCCAAATGCTCGGGGGGACCAGAATAAGTTCACCAGGCCCAAGCCCAAGGATAAAAAAGGATAAGCGGCAGCAGATAGAGATTTAAAATATATAAAAAGTTTAATAACAATGATAAAAACAACAGCAACGCATTTCTCAGTGATACACACTGTTTCATCTGATGAAACAGTGTGTATCACTGAGAAACGCGTTGCTGTTATCCTTTTTAATCCTTGGGCTTGGGCCTGGTGAACTTATTCTGGTCCCCCCCGAGCATTTGGCTGGAACTTTGGTGCATAGTCCCATATCCATTCCACCTCCTTGGATTTCTCTGGACTCTCCCTGGTGAGACGAGGATCTCCATCTGTGTAATTCCATCCATTGTGGTCGACCGGACGACGTGTGGTTCCGGACTGCGTTTTCTGCACTTTTATGTGCGCTACAACTTGTGAGTAGGATTCTTACTATCATATCGCTGTGTTATATTTACCTCATATGATCTGCACCATGTGGCGCCCTCTATCTAATTTGTTCTAGATTATCCATCTGTGTTCCTGGCATAACACTCAGGAGGAGCGGCCTACCTTTATCTGGAATTTTGCCCACTGCACACACCTTTTGGGCCATACTTTTGGACTCTGCTGGATTAGATAAGTTTACCATATTGATTGGACTAATACAAATCATATCACCCTTATATTGTTTTTTTAGGATCTCCATTGCTCATCAAACATTGTTGTTATCTATACCCCACATTGCTAGTATTATCTCTCTGGTATTATCTAGTTAAAGTGTTTTACTAATCAGAATCTATACAGGGAGTGCAGAATTATTAGGCAAGTTGTATTTTTGAGGATTAATTTTATTATTGAACAACAACCATGTTCTCAATGAACCCAAAAAACTCATTAATATCAAAGCTGAATAGTTTTGGAAGTAGTTTTTAGTTTGTTTTTAGTTATAGCTATTTTAGGGGGATATCTGTGTGTGCAGGTGACTATTACTGTGCATAATTATTAGGCAACTTAACAAAAAACAAATATATACCCATTTCAATTATTTATTTTTACCAGTGAAACCAATATAACATCTCAACATTCACAAATATACATTTCTGACATTCAAAAACAAAACAAAAACAAATCAGTGACCAATATAGCCACCTTTCTTTGCAAGGACACTCAAAAGCCTGCCATCCATGGATTCTGTCAGTGTTTTGATCTGTTCACCATCAACATTGCGTGCAGCAGCAACCACAGCCTCCCAGACACTGTTCAGAGAGGTGTACTGTTTTCCCTCCTTGTAAATCTCACATTTGATGATGGACCACAGGTTCTCAATGGGGTTCAGATCAGGTGAACAAGGAGGCCATGTCATTAGATTTTCTTCTTTTATACCCTTTCTTGCCAGCCACGCTGTGGAGTACTTGGACGCGTGTGATGGAGCATTGTCCTGCATGAAAATCATGTTTTTCTTGAAGGATGCAGACTTCTTCCTGTACCACTGCTTGAAGAAGGTGTCTTCCAGAAACTGTCAGTAGGACTGGGAGTTGAGCTTGACTCCATCCTCAACCCGAAAAGGCCCCACAAGCTCATCTTTGATGATACCAGCCCAAACCAGTACTCCACCTCCACCTTGCTGGCGTCTGAGTCGGACTGGAGCTCTCTGCCCTTTAACAATCCAGCCACGGGCCCATCCATCTGGCCCATCAAGACTCACTCTCATTTCATCAGTCCATAAAACCTTAGAAAAATCAGTCTTGAGATATTTCTTGGCCCAGTCTTGACGTTTCAGCTTGTGTGTCTTGTTCAGTGGTGGTCGTCTTTCAGCCTTTCTTACCTTGGCCATGTCTCTGAGTATTGCACACCTTGTGCTTTTGGGCACTCCAGTGATGTTGCAACTCTGAAATATGGCCAAACTGGTGGCAAGTGGCATCTTGGCAGCTGCACGCTTGACTTTTCTCAGTTCATGGGCAGTTATTTTGCGCCTTGGTTTTTCCACACGCTTCTTGCGACCCTGTTGACTATTTTGAATGAAACGCTTGATTGATCACGCTTCAGAAGCTTTGCAATTTTAAGAGTGCTGCATCCCTCTGCAAGATATCTCACTATTTTTGACTTTTCTGAGCCTGTCAAGTCCTTCTTTTGACCCATTTTGCCAAAGGAAAGGAAGTTGCCTAATAATTATGCACACCTGATATAGGGTGTTGATGTCATTAGACCACACCCCTTCTCATTACAGAGATGCACATCACCTAATATGCTTAATTGGTAGTAGGCTTTCGAGCCTATACAGCTTGGAGTAAGACAACATGCATAAAGAGGATGATGTGGTCAAAATACTCATTTGCCTAATAATTCTGCACTCCCTGTATTGTTCCACTTTTGCCTTAGGCGCCTCTTAACAGTGCTCTGGGGATTTTGGGTCTCCAGTGGCACTAATTGTTGTTCTTAAACGGACATGAGAACCCCCCCCCCCAAAAAAAAAAATATCTGTGATTCAGACAGAGCAAACAGTCTTAAAAAAGTTTCCAATTTACTTCTATTATCAAATTTGATAATGATATCCTGTGTTGAAAAGATACCTAGGTAAGCATCTGGAGCACTATGTAGCAGGAAATAGTGCTGCCATCTAGTGCTCTTTCAAATCCATAACATTCTTGCAAAACTGCTGCCATATAGTGACCCAAATAGGTGTACCCTCCTGAGCTTGTCTCCAGGCTTTTCAATAAAGGATACCAAGAAAAATAATTAAACAATAAAAGGAAATTGGAAAGTTTTTAAAAAATGGAATGCTCTATCTGAATCACAAAAGAAAAAAAATGGTATTTAATGTTCCTTTAAACAAGGTATATGACCAGTGGAATGGTTCAAAAGCTGAATTGACAGCTTCATAAATTGAGCCTTTAGGTCACAATATTGTTCGTTCCTGGTAGAGCGCTTCAATCTTTGTATACAATATCATTTATACCTGTCCTGAAGTGGTTTCCAAGCCCATCCCTTCCACTGGCACTAACTAACATTTTAAGGGACAGTGTATTTATTGATTAAATACTGTTGCACTCAATATAGAACCGTAAACTGTGACATTTTAAAATGCAATTTATTTTAAAGTCATGCTGCAAAAGGCTGCTGCCTGTATGTTTATTTAGATTTAATTTGTGGCCTAGAAACATGACACTTTCATTTTAAGGAAGCATACAGGGCCGGATTTACATCTCAGGTGCCTGTAGGCACAAAAACCTGAAGCGCCCCCCCCCCACCCCCCCACCCCCCCTAGAAAAAAGTGGAAAAAATGAGGACTTTTTTTTATTATTATTTAGGACAACTAAAAATAAATATTAGATGTAAAATTACATTTTCCCTTTTATGGAGATACACAAATACACACACCAATTGCAATATTTGTTGTAATGGAAGCTACACCAAAAATCAATATTCACTTGACTCAAATGGCCATACAATTTCTATTATGTATAACAAAAACAAATCATGTTAAACTTTTAATGCAAAATATTCTAAAGAAAACCCTATTTAAAGGGACATCAAATGTGACAGTTTGCTGGGCATTTTATTATTGCACTAGTGCTTGCAGAGAAGTGTGTTAGCCTCTTGCAAAAGAGTTAAACACATAGTCAATGTCAGTTCTGAGACAGCAATACACATCTGTGCAGACCCAGATGGGCTCATAGGACATGTTTATTGACAAGCCATTAGTGTATTGCTTTTCTGGAGATGACTTTGACTATGTGCTTAACATTTTGTTGGAGTCAAACACAGTTTTGTGTAAACAATAGCAATATTAAAACTAGCAGCATGCAAGCTCATCACCATCAACAACCTGTGCAGCCAGTGGAAGAAAATATAAAATGTAGGGAAAAAAATCTTGTAAACTCTGATATTTTTGGTACAAACACACACAGATGTTACATTTATTTTGTTCTGAAATATAAATATCATATGATGTTGCTCTCAAAGGAAAACATGGAATGTTGTAGATTATATGTAATCCAGGGGTCAACAAATGTGTTTAAAATTAGAATTTAGAAATTCAATGGGAGGGGTTTAGTTTTAATCTTTGCCCCTCTCTCCTTCATGGCTCCCTCAACTGCTGTAACATATTCCCAATGAAACACTCGACTTTGTAGGCACCTGGCAGCACAATTCTTACTAAAATAAATGCCCTCATAAAAAAAAAAAAAAAAAAAAAAAAATTTTTTTTTTTTTTTTTTTTTTTTTTTTATTATTGACAGGCAGGCGCCCCTCACTGCAAGGCGCCTGTAGGCACATGCCTACTGTGCCTAATGGGAAATCCGGCCCTGGAAGCATAGCAAAGAGAAAAATTAGCCTGTAAAATAAAATGTTAATGAACAATGGCAATTCAGAATAAATCAATGAACAATCACATGGATAGCATAACCACATTGTATTGCCACTTTTTTAATGCATATCAGCTACGCATGCAATAAATATCTTGTGGCAATATTAGTCACTATTACATTTTCTGCATTTAAAATACTCATGTGGAAATATAATTTGTGCAAGAAACTTCTAAGCATGCACATTCAGTCTGCGGCACTCAGCTCTTTTTTAAGTCAGATTTTTTTAACCCCATAATGACAGTTGCAAGGACAGTAGCATGGGTCTCGCTGAGACTGCACTATTTATGCATGCTTTATTGCCTAGACCCCCCTAGAATAGGCACCATGTACATCTGCTGTCATAAAAGGGTAAGGTTGCCAGGTCTCCAGTGTTGTACCAGACATTCCAGTAATTTAGCAGGCTGATCAGTAAAAACTATGCTAAAATTACTGGACACCTAAATATCCATTTTCTTCTAAAGTTCACTGAATGACAGCTAAAATTTTACAGGCTTCTCCTGCCTCAATGCATTACAAACATGCCTTAAAAAAAAGTCACATTGTACATGCACTACTCTGTGTTACTGACAGCAAAGGATGGGAAATAAAGCAGGAGAAAAAAAACATTTTTGGTTTTGCTAACATTAACTGGGGATTTTAAAACACCACTGAGTGTGTAACATATAGCCACCGGGGTGCTACTAGAAGACAAAGGAGGGACAAATCACTGCTCTGTGTGCATTACGACAATCAATCAAAGGTAAAATTATTCATTTGTGTGTTACTGGCAGCATAGAGGATGCATTCTTTGCTAATTTTCAAAAAAATAACGACACACGCACACACAGTATTTTTTTGGATGGCAGCTTGTAACCCTATTTAGGGGTTAAAAAAGTGCAACACACAAATATCTGGATTTTAAAATATATATTGTGTGTTTCAATTTTTTTACGAATGACAAAATGCACTTCTAGTAACTTCTGTTTTCTTTCTGAAATATGCATACACAGATGAGAGAGAGATAGAGACTGTCATTTTCATAAATCTGCAAAATATAAGGAATGCAAAGTTTATTTCTATACTCAGAGAAAAATAACAGAGACCTACACTCCAGTAGATTTACTTTAATAAAACTTTTTTTATATATTTGATTATCTTTAATGAATGAACAAATTAATCAACTAATTGTTTGTTAATTAGTGGATTAGCTATTTGTTATTTCCTTGTGAGTGAAAACTCAAACTAACAAGCAAAAAATAAATCCCAACATCGCCGCCACTGAAAAACGTTTTTAATCCCTAATCTGCCACTCCCGATATCGCCGGCACTATAATAAAGTTATTAATCCCTATTCCCCCACACCCCAACATCGCCAACACTATAATAAAGATATTAACCCCTATTCCGCCACTCCATGACATCGCCACCACTAAATAAAGTTATTAACCCCTAAACCTCTGGCCTCCCACATCACTGCTACTAAATAAACCTATTAACCCCTAAACAGCAAGCCCCCACATCGCAAAAACTAAACAAATTTCGTAATTTAGTATTTTTAATTTTTTGTAACTGTAGTTTAAACTCAATTTTTTTAATTTCACAGGTAAGTCTTTATTTATTTTAAGATATGGATCTTGTAATTTTAATTTAAAGTTAGGGGGTTGTTAGGTTTAGCGGTTAACAGTTTAATTTAGTTTTTACTTCTTAATATGAGGAGAGTCCATGGGTTCATTCCTTACTTGTGGGAATACAGAACCTAGTCACCAGGAGGAGGCAAAGACACCCCAACCAATGGCTTAAATACATCCCCCACTTACCTCATCCCTCAGTCATTCTTTGCCTTTTGTCACAGGAGAAGACTTCTGGTGGAAGCTTATAGATTTCTGTTTGGGGTGATAATTCCCCTGATGATTTTGAGAAGAATTTTAAGCCTCTGAGCTTCATTTTATTTTGATTATTCATTTGTTCTAGCCTTACTGGAACTTAAGACATTTTCGTTCTTGCCTTTAATTGTTCCGGCAGATACGTTGTATCCTAGATGACAGGCAGGACCTGTTGTGGATGCTAGTTGGGTTTGCTCCTTCTTTTTATACAAGAGAATGAGTTTTTTTCTAGTTTCCGGTCCAGGTACAGCAGGCCTATCTATCCTAGTTAACAGGCTGGACCTGTTTAGGTATATCTGGGATGGGTGCTTGATACTGGATCATATGGATCTAGGCGTCCTAGAGACAGGACCAAGGCTTCTTCTGGGTAGTTGTCTTCTCAGAGAAAGGAAGTTTTTCAAGTGATCTTTGGAATCATTGGCCCGGTATCTATCGCACTGTGGAAATATTTTCGTCCACTGTTTGTGCGTGCCCTAATAGGGGGTTGGTCTTCCCATCCTAATTGGGTTATAGTATTTGTAAGCAGAACTTATTAGTTCTTCTTTTCGTTGGAGAATGTAGGGTTCTCTCTTCCTTTTGTTAGGAAGAAGGATGTCTTCCTGATTCATCGTTTTTGAGCATATCCGTTTTTTAGAAGCCGTACCTTACAGTTATCCTCGCTCTGATCCTAGGTTTCCTTCTTGGGATCTGGGGTTTAATGTGGCAATATCCTGCTTCCAGATTTTACAGTAGTTTCCGGGTCTCAGCCTTTATGGGTTTTTTACCTTCGCCTGTTAATAGACCTTTTGTTTTTTTTCTTGTGTCTTTTCGATCCTCAGAGTTGGATCTAGACCGGAGTTGCGGGTGTAGTCACCAAGGTGGATCTTGGATGTTGTTTTGTCTTTTGGACAGGGATTTTACCTGAGATCTTGCAATATTTACCCTTCAGTTATTACCCTCTAATTTCCAATTCTGGCACGGGGATGGAGAGGGATATACACAGCCGAGGCCGAGTCTTCGGCATGGAGTTGGTGTATCTGTCTCTTCAGACTTTCATTGAATCGGTTGGGGAAATCAATCCCAGTGTTCCGTTCAGATCTCCCTGTTCTGAAAAATGTTTTTTTCTTAAAGGGACAGTCTAGGCCAAAATAAACTTTCATGATTCAGATAGAGCATGTAATTTTAAACAATTTTCCAATTTACTTTTATCACCAATTTTGCTTTGTTCTCTTGGTATTCTTAGTTGAAAGCTTAACCTAGGAGGTTCATATGCTAATTTCTTAGACCTTGAAGCCCACCTCTTTCAGATTGCATTTTAACAGTTTTTCACCACTAGAGGGTGTTAGTTCACGTATTTCATATAGATAACACTGTGCTCGTGCACGAGAAGTTATTTGGGAGCAGGCACTGATTGGCTAGACTGCAAGTCTGTCAAAAGAACTGAAAAAAGGGGCTGTTTGCAGAGGCTTAGATACAAGATAATCACAGAGGTTAAAAGTATATTAATCTAACTGTGTTGGTTATGCAAAACTGGGAAATGGGTAATAAAGGGATTATCTATCTTTTAAAACAATAAAAATTCTGGTGTAGACTTTCCCTTTAAGCTCTTCCGGGGTGGTTTTGACCTTGTTGCTTCCTTGTCCGTTGGGAGAGAGTGTCCTAGGGAGGTACGAGGGTTGGGAGTTTTCCTTCCACTTATTCCTTCTCCTTCCTCAGCGAGCATTCTGCTTGGAGGATTTGGTCTTCTGGGTCATACGAGTTGGGATCTTCTCAGTGGGGAGATCTTCTTTTGGTTAGCTTCCGTTGGAGAAGGAGAGTTCCTTCGGCTAATGGGGGGTCTCGTGTTTGATGGTGGATGGGGACCCACTTCGGCTCATGACAGTGACCCTCTCTATGAGCGTACTCTTCAGGATCGGATGTCCCCTACAATCATTCCCTGCTCGAATGTTTGTTTCTGATGGGGACGATGATCAAGCAAGGCCTCAGCGTTAGCTCCACCGCTTTTGTAGCAGGAGGTGGGTTTGAACCCAGGTGGGGCTCCGGCTTTTTCATCCAGAGTATGCTAAACATCTAGCATTTCTTAGAGGTTTCTTTTTAACCTTCTTCTCTTTTGGCAAAGGTCACTCCTTGTTGTGGATGGTTCGATCCTAGCAGGAGCAGGCGTCAGTGAGACTGTTTGCTCTGTTTATATCTAGGAGTTGTACCACAGTTTAGGGGCTTTGCCCCCATGGACCGTGTACAGGGCTATGCTAGGGCAGGGTCCTTGGTTCATCACAACCTGGTTTCTCTGAGGCTGACTGTGTAGAAATTGAATGAGAGAGAAATTAGCCATGAGAGTTTTGTTGATACTCTCGTTTATCTCTTAAGCCGGTGTATCGTTGCACCTATCATAAGGGGTGCAGGACCTACTTCTTCTGCTATGAGGAATGGGAATTCCCCTGGCATAAGTCCAGGTTTTCCGGGATACTTCCTTTTTCCAGGATGCTCTGAAGAAGGGCCTTTTCTGTTAGCTTCCTTAGGGGACATTTTCTGCACTTTATGTTTTACTGCTCGAGAGGCTCTCAGAGCTTCCAGAGGTTCAGGCTTTGATTAGATCAGGCCTGTGTTTAGATCTTTGCTCCTCTTTGGAGTTTACATATTTTTCTAAGTTTTTGCAGAAGGCTCTGTTTGTGCTTATGCATGGTGTTGACATTAAAATTTTCTGTCTGGGAAGGTTTCTTTTAATACTGTCTTTTTCTTCGGCGCACAGAATTTCTGAGATGGCTGCCTTGCATTGAGAGTTTCCTTACCTAGATTTCTTGCGGCTAAGGCTGTTTGTTGTACTGGGTTAGGTTTTCTTCCTATGGTTGTTTCAATTTGCATCATCAATCAGGAGATTGTGGTTCCTTCTCTTCGAAGGAGCGGTTATTTCATAATTTGGATGTGGTTCGGGCCTCGAAGTTCTATCTTCAGGCTACAAGGAGTTTTGTCTAACTTCTTCCTTGTTAGTGTCTATTTTGGGAAGCATAAGAGGCAGGAAGCCTCGTCCTCTTCCTTGTTTGTCTGGTTGAGGAGCTTGTTCGCTTAGCTTATAGAGTCAGCGGGACGCAAGCCTCCTCAGAGGCTTAAAGTTCATTCAACTTGAGCTGTGGCTCCCTCTTGGGTTTTGAGAATGAGATCTTGAGCAATCAGATTTGTAGGGCAGCTACCTGGTCTTCCTTACATAATTTTTCAAATTTGTATAATATTTAGCTTTTTCGATTGAGCTGAAGCAGCTTTTGGCAGAAAGGGTTTTGCAGGCTGTGGTGCCCTCACAACAGGGTCCGCCTCTTTTTGGCACCATTTATACCCTGATGTTTTTCCTACTGTTCCCTTGGCAGAATGACTGGGGGATGTGGGAAGTGGGGGAGGTATTTAAGCCTTTGGCTGGGGTGTCTTTGCCTCTTCCTGGTGGCCAGGTTCTGTCTTCCCACAAGTAAGGAATGAAGCCATGGACTCTCCTCATACAGAAGGAAAGGAAATTATCTGGTAAGCATAACTTATGTTTTTTGCGATGTGGGGGGCTGGTGGTTTAGGGGTTAATAGGTTTATTTAGTGGCAGTGATGTGGGAGGCCAGAGGTTAAGGGGTTAATAACTTTATTTAGTGGCAGCGATTTTGGGGAGCGGCGGAATTGGGGTTAATATCTTTATTATAGTGTGGGTGATGTTGGGGTGCAGGGGAATAGGGGTTAATAACTTAAGTATAGTGGTGACAATGTCGGGGAGCGGCGGAATAGGGGTTAATAAATTTTATTAGTGGCGGTGATGTCGGGAGCGGCAGATTAGGGATTAATAACTTTAAAATAGTGTTTGCGATGCGGAAGGGCCTCGGTTTAGGGGTTAATAGATAGTTTATGGGTGTTAGTGTACTTTGTAACAGTTTAGTTATGAGTTTTGTGTGACAGTTTTGTTGCGTAAAACTCATAACTACTGCTCTCAGATTGCGGAACGGATTGCGTCAGTATAGACTGGAACGCAAGGTTTTTAGCCTCACCGCAAAACTTGTAATGGCAGCGCTATGGAAATCCCATGCAAAAACGTCAACTTTTTGTGTGGGGTACTGACGTTGCGTTACAGGCTAAAAGGCTTGCGGTACAACTATACCGACAAGACTCCTAATGGCTGCGTTGCTGTTTTAACAATGAAATGGCCATTTTTGCAGCGTTAAAGCACGAACGCAAACTCGTAATCTAGGTGTCTCTCTCTTACTCTCTCTCTGTCTTTCTCTTACTCTCTATCTCTCTTATTCTCCCTCTCTCTTACTCTCTTTCTCTCTCTTTTTTTTCTCTTTCTCTCTCTCTTACTCTATCTTTCTCTCTCTTTCTTACTCTCTTTGTTTCTTTCTCTCTCCCTCTTTCTTTTACTTTCTCTCTTTTTCCTTCTCTCTCTCTTTCTCTCTCTCTTTCTTTCTTTCTCTCTCTTTCTTACTCTCTCTCTTTTTCACTCTCTCTTTCTTTCTCTCTCTTTCTCCCTCTCTCTTTCTCCCTCTCTCTCTCTTTCTCTCTGACTCACTCAAACACACACATAACATATTTGTAAAGGCTAGAAAAAAAATAGAGACACCAAATTATTCATAGCGACTCCATTTTAGTTACTGGATCATACTTATACTGATATTAGTATCAGCGTGCTATAAGTAGTTAGAAACAGCATGCTATGTATGGGTCACTAAATAATAACAGCACTTGACAGCCAGTTGCTATGGAAATTTTTGACCCAAGTACCATTTAACCCTAACTGTTCCCTCCCCCCCCACACAAATAAATAACTAAATACAATGGGGCCCATTTATCAAGCTCCGAACGGAGCTTGTGGGCCCGTGTTTCTGGTGAGTCTTCAGACTCGCCAGAAACAGCAGTTATGAAGACCCTTTTTGTCATGGTCAGAGAACAAGATTTAAAGGGACAGTCTACACTTAGAACAACCGCAATCCATCTGTTAGATAATGTCGCAATGTATTTTGCTCACCCCTGCAACTGTATCGAGTCTTGTACACATCCCGAGTTATGCTCAATGAAAAGTTATAATATGACCGTTAGAAATGGCCGCTCCGATCCGCCCACCCAATACGTCACCCATTCTCTTATTTTCAATAGTCCAATAGAAAATTGCTCACCGATCAAAACCCTGTAGCGCGCATTCATTGTTTCGCGCATTCGCAATGTCAGTGGGAACCAAGTATCCGGAACCAAAGTTTAGCTTTATTTTTTTACCGCTCTGGGGCCCGATCCGATATGCAGCGTCGCCCGCAAATGCCGGCGACGTTGAATTTTGCGCTGGTTTGGTATCCTATATACGGCGTAACATAGAAGTTATGCTCGTATATTTCTGCTGTCGCCCGTAGTTTTTTGGGCCATAGGCAGGTATACCAAACCAGCGCAGTTTGGTATCCAATATACAGCGTAAGGACTTACGTGGCGAAAATTGAGAAATCTTACTCCATTTTCACCTCGCCACAAAAAGCAGCCGTAGTAAGCCTTACGCTGAGTATTGGAGCCCCGTAACTCCCTAAACTAGCTACAAAATAAGCCTAACACCTAACACATGCACAATTTCTATCTACCTGTCAACCACGATCCCCCGCCGCAATCCTTAATAAAATATTTAACCCCTAAACCACCGCTCCCGGACCCCGCCGCCACCAACATTAACTACCCCCTAATGTGATCCCCCTACACCACCGCCACCTATAATAAATGTATTAACCCCTAATCTAATCCCCCTACACCGCCACCACCTATATTAAACACATTAACCCCTAATCTAATCCCCCTACACCGCCGCCAGCTATATTAACTAAATTAACCCTAATTATATTAGGGTTAATATAGTTAATATAGTTATTATATTATATATATATTAAGTATAATAACCCTATCTAACTCTAACATCCCTAACTAAACTCTTATTAAAATAAATCTAATATTAATATTATTAATTGAAATATTCCTATTTAAATCTAAATACTTACCTATAAAATAAACCCTAAGATAGCTACAATGTAATTAATAATTACATTGTAGCTATTTTAGGGTTTATATTTATTTTACAGGTAACTTGGTATTTATTTTAACTAGGTACAATAGCTATTAAATAGTTAATAACTATTTAATAGCTACCTAGTTAAAATAATTACAAATTTACCTGTAAAATAAATCCTAACCTAAGTTACAAATACACCTACACTATCAATAAATTAAATAAACTACAAATATCTAAACTAAAATACAATTAAATAAACTAAACTAAATTACAAAAAAAACCAAACACTAAATTACAAAAAATAAAAAAAAGATTACAAGATTTTTAAGCTAATTACACCTATTCTAAGCCCCCTAATAAAATAATAAAGCCCCCCAAAATAAAAAAAAATCCCTACCCTATTCTAAATTTAAAAAGTTAGCTCTTTCACCTTACCAGCCCTTAAAAGAGCCTTTTGCGGGGCATGCCCCAAAGAAAACTGCTCTTTTGCCTGAAAAAAAAACACAATACCACCCCCCAACATTACGACCCACCACCCACATACCCCTATTCTAAACCCACCCAAACCCCCCTTAAAAAAACCTAACACTACCCCCCTGAAGATCTCCCTACCTTGTATTCACCCAGCCGGGCAGAACTCTTCATCCGATCTGGGCGATGTCTTCAATCAAGCGGCAGTGAAGTCTTCTTCCATCCGGCGATGTCTTCAAGCAAGCGGCAGAGAGTCTTCTTCCATCCAGCGATGTCTTCAAGCAAAGTGGCATCTTCAATCTTCTTTCTTCGCTCCTCCGCCGCGGAGCATCCATCCGGCATGACGACTTCCCGACGAATGAGGTTCCTTTAAATGACGTCATCCAAGATGGCGTCCGTCGAATTCCGATTGGCTGATAGGATTCTATCAGCCAATCGGAATTAAGGTAGAAAAATCTGATTGGCTAATTGAATCAGCCAATCAGATTCAAGTTCAATCCGATTGGCTTGAAGATGCCGCTTTGCTTGAAGACATCGCCCGGATGGAAGAAGACTCTCTGCCGCTTGCTTGAAGACATCGCCGGATGGAAGAAGACTTCACTGCCGCTTGATTGAAGACATCGCCCGGATCGGATGAAGAGTTCTGCCCGGCTGGGTGAATACAAGGTAGGGAGATCTTCAGGGGGGTAGTGTTAGGTTTATTTAACCCTTTAAGGACGCAGCTTTCAGTTTGCTCAATTGTTTTATGACGGAAAAATTCCGTCATATGTCCTTAAGAGGTTAAGGGGGTTTTGGGTTAGATTAGGGGTATGTGGGTGGTGGGTTGTAAATGTTGGGGGGTGGTATTGTGTTTTTTTCAGGCAAAAGAGCAGTTTTCTTTGGGGCATGCCCCGAAAAGGCCCTTTTAAGGGCTGGTAAGGTAAAAGAGCTAACTTTTTTAATTTAGAATAGGGTAGGGAATTTTTTTTTTATTTTGGGGGGCTTTATTATTTTATTAGGGGGCTTAGAATAGGTGTAATTAGCTTAAAAATCTTGTAATCTTTTTTTTATTTTTTGTAATTTAGTGTTTTTTTTGTAATTTTGTTTAGTTTATTTAATTGTATTTTAGTTTAGATATTTGTAGTTTATTTAATTTATTGATAGTGTAGGTGTATTTGTAACTTAGGTTAGGATTTATTTTACAGGTAAATTTGTAATTATTTTAACTAGGTAGCTATTAAATAGTTATTAACTATTTAATAGCTATTGTACCTAGTTAAAATAAATACCAAGTTACCTGTAAAATAAATATAAACCCTAAAATAGCTACAATGTAATTATTAATTATATTGTAGCTATCTTAGGGTTTATTTTATAGGTAAGTATTTAGATTTAAATAGGAATATTTTAATTAATAATATTAATATTAGATTTATTTTAATAAGAGTTTAGTTAGGGATGTTAGAGTTAGATAGGGTTATTATACTTAATATATATATATAATAACTATATTAACCCTAATATAATTAGGGTTAATATAGTTAATATATATAATATAATAACTATATTAACTATATTAACCCTAATATAATTAGGGTTAATATAGTTAAAATAGCTGGCGGCGGTGTAGGGAGATTAGTTTAGGGGTTAATGTGTTTAATATAGGTGGCGGCGGTGTAGGGGGATTTAGATTAGATGCAAAAGAGCAGTTTACTTTGTGACAAAGCCCCGCCAAAAGCCCTTTTCTCCTGTTAAGTGTGGTCAGTCCACGGGTCATCATTACTTCTGGGATATTAACTCCTCCCCAACAGGAAGTGCAAGAGGATTCACCCAGCAGAGCTGCTATATAGCTCCTCCCCTCTACGTCACACCCAGTCATTCTCTTGCACCCAACTAATAGATAGGATGTGTGAGAGGACTGTGGTGATTATACTTAGTGTTATACCTTCGATCAAAAGTTTGTTATTTTATAACAGCACCGGAGTGTGTTGTTCCTTCTCTGGTAGAATTTGAAGAAGAATCTACCTGAGTTTTTTGTATGATTTTAGCCGGCGTAGTTAAGATCATATTGCTGTTCTCAGCCATCTGAGGAGTGAGGTAAACTTCAGATCAGGGGACAGCGGGCAGGTTAATCTGCAAAGAGGTATGTAGCAGCATATTATTTTCTGACAATGGAATTGACTGAGAAAATTCTGCCATACCGATATAATGTAAGCTCAGACTTAAATGCAGTAGTAGCAACTGGTATCAGGCTGTCATGTATGTATATTTTACACTTCAGTATTCTGGGGAATGGCACTTCACTGGGATAATACTGTATGCATAAGACTTTAGCCTAATTTGCAGTGACTAGCAACAGGCTTTCTAATGACATTTCATTTATTTGATGTTAAACGTTTTTGCTGGCATGTTAAATCGTTTAATTTTCTGAGGTACTGGGTGAAAAAAAAAAAAAAAAAAAAAAAAATGTTTTGGGCACTGTTTTTTTCCACTTGGCAGTCGTTTTATTTAATTTAAGACAGTTTACTGATCTCCCTCACTGTTGTGTGTGAGGGGGAGGGGCCTATTTTGGCGCTTTTGCTACGCATCAAAAAATTCAGTCAGAAGTCTTTTGTCTTCCCTGCATGATCCGGTTCGTCTCTACAGAGCTCAGGGGTCTTCAAAACTTATTTTGAGGGAGGTAATCACTCACAGCAGAGCTGTGAGATTGTAGCTGACTGTGATAAAAAACGTTTATTTCTGTACTTTTTTTTCTGCTATCAGGGTTAGTTATCCATTGCTAATGGGGGCAATCCTTTGCTAAAATTGTGTTTTTTACCGGAAAAGATTTGATGTTATAGTTTCTCAGTTTATTATTTCTCAACTGTCATAACTTTTTTCTGTGCTTCTTAAAGGCACAGTACGTTTTCATATTATTTGTAAATTACTTTGAAAAGTATTTCCAAGTTGCTAGTTTATTTGCTAGTGTGTTAAACATGTCTGATTCAGAGGAATATCTCTGTGCTATATGTGCTAAAGCCAAAGTGGAGCCCAATAGAAATTTATGTACTAATTGCATTGATGCTACTTTAAATAAAAGTCAATCTGTACAAATTGAACATATTTCACCAAACAACGAGGGGAGAGTTATGCCGACTAACTCGCCTCACGTGTCAGTACCTGCATCTCCCGCTCGGGAGGTGCGTGATATTGTAGCGCCGAGTACATCAGGGCGGCCATTACAAATCACATTACAGGATATGGCTAATGTTATGACTGAAGTTTTAGCTAAATTACCAGAACTAAGAGGTAAGCGTGATCACTCTGGGGTGAGAACAGAGTGCGCTGTTGATAATAGGGCCATGTCTGATACTGCGTCACAGTATGCTGAACATGAGGACGGAGAGCTTCAATCAGCAGGTGACGGTTCTGATCCCAATAGAATGGATTCAGACATTTCTAATTTTAAGTTTAAACTCGAAAACCTCCGTGTACTGTTAGGGGAGGTATTAGCAGCTCTAAATGATTGTAACACCGTTGCAATCCCAGAGAAATTATGTAGGCTGGATAGATACTATGCGGTACCGGCGAGTACTGACGTATTTCCTATACCTAAGAGGCTTACAGAGATAATTACTAAGGAGTGGGATAGGCCCGGTGTACCCTTTTCCCCCCCTCCTGTGTTTAGAAAAATGTTTCCAATAGACGCCACCACACGGGACTTGTGGCAGACGGTCCCTAAGGTGGAGGGAGCGGTTTCTACTCTGGCTAAGCGTACCACTATCCCGGTGGAGGATAGCTGTGCCTTTTCAGATCCAATGGATAAAAAATTAGAGGGTTACCTTAAGAAAATGTTTGTTCAACAAGGTTTTATATTGCAACCCCTTGCATGTATTGCGTCTGTCACGGCCGCGGCCGCTTTTTGGTCCGAGTCCCTGGAAGAGACTCTTGACTCAATAACTATAGATGAGATTTCAAACAAGCTTAAGACACTTAAGCTAGCTAATTAATTTATTTCGGATGCCGTAGTACATTTAACTAAACTTACGGCTAAGAATTCCGGATTCGCCATTCAGGCACGCAGAGCACTGTGGCTAAAATCCTGGTCAGCTGACGTTACTTCTAAATCTAAATTACTTAACATACCTTTCAAAGGGCAGACCTTATTCGGGCCCGGGTTGAAAGAAATTATCGCTGACATTACAGGAGGTAAAGGCCATGCCCTGCCTCAAGACAGAGCCAAACCTAAGGCTAGACAGTCTAATTTTCGTTCCTTTCGTAATTTCAAAACAGGAGCAGCATCAACTTCCTCTGCACCAAAACAGGAAGGAGCTGTTGCTCGCTACAGACAAGGCTGGAGACCTAACCAGTCCTGGAACAAGGGCAAGCAGGCCAGGAAACCTGCTGCTGCCCCTAAGACAGCATGAATTGAGGGCCCCCGATCCGGGAACGGATCTAGTGGGGGGCAGACTTTCTCTCTTCGCCCAGGCTTGGGCAAGAGATGTCCAGGATCCCTGGGCGTTAGAGATCATATCTCAGGGATACCTTCTGGACTTCAAATCCTCTCCCCCAAAAGGGAGATTTCATCTGTCAAGGTTGTCAACAAACCAAATAAAGAAAGAGGCGTTTCTACGCTGTGTACAAGATCTTTTACTAATGGGAGTGATCCATCCGGTTCCGCGGTCGGAACAAGGACAAGGGTTTTACTCAAATCTGTTTGTGGTTCCCAAAAAAGAGGGAACTTTCAGGCCAATCTTGGATTTAAAGATCCTAAACAAATTCCTAAGAGTTCCATCGTTCAAAATGGAGACTATTCGGACAATCTTACCCATGATCCAAAAGGGTCAGTACAGGACCACAGTGGATTTAAAGGATGCTTACCTTCACATACCGATTCACAAAGATCATTACCGGTATCTAAGGTTTGCCTTCCTAGACAGGCATTACCAGTTTGTAGCTCTTCCATTCGGATTGGCTACGGCTCCAAGAATCTTCACAAAGGTTCTGGGTGCTCTTCTGGCGGTACTAAGACCGCGAGGAATTTCGGTAGCTCCGTACCTAGACGACATTCTGATACAAGCTTCAAGCTTTCAAACTGCCAAGTCTCATACAGAGTTAGTACTGGCATTTCTAAGGTCGCATGGATGGAAGGTGAACGAAAAGAAGAGTTCTCTCTTTCCACTCATAAGAGTTCCCTTCTTGGGGACTCTTATAGATTCTGTAGAAATGAAGATTTACCTGACAGAAGACAGGTTAACAAAGCTTCAAGATGCATGCCGTGTCCTTCATTCCATTCAACACCCGTCAGTAGCTCAATGCATGGAGGTGATCGGCTTAATGGTTGCGGCAATGGACATAGTACCCTTTGCACGCCTACATCTCAGACCGCTGCAATTGTGCATGCTAAGTCAGTGGAATGGGGATTACTCAGACTTGTCCCCTACTCTGAATCTGGATCAAGAGACCAGAAATTCTCTTCTATGGTGGCTTTCTCGGCCACATCTGTCCAGGGGGATGCCATTCAGCAGGCCAGACTGGACAATTGTAACAACAGACGCCAGCCTACTAGGTTGGGGCGCTGTCTGGAATTCTCTGAAGGCTCAGGGACAATGGAATCAGGAGGAGAGTCTCCTGCCAATAAACATTCTGGAATTGAGAGCAGTTCTCAATGCCCTTCTGGCTTGGCCCCAGTTAACAACTCGGGGGTTCATCAGGTTTCAGTCGGACAACATCACGACTGTAGCTTACATCAACCATCAGGGAGGGACAAGAAGCTCCCTAGCAATGATGGAAGTATCAAAGATAATTCGCTGGGCAGAGTCTCACTCTTGCCACCTGTCAGCAATCCACATCCCGGGAGTGGAGAACTGGGAGGCGGATTTCCTAAGTCGTCAGACTTTTCATCCGGGGGAGTGGGAACTTCATCCGGAGGTCTTTGCCCAAATACTTCGACGTTGGGGCAAACCAGAGATAGATCTCATGGCGTCTCGACAGAACGCCAAGCTTCCTCGTTACGGGTCCAGATCCAGGGATCCGGGAGCGGTTCTGATAGATGCTTTGACAGCACCTTGGACCTTCGGGATGGCTTATGTGTTTCCACCCTTCCCGATGCTCCCTCGATTGATTGCCAGAATCAAACAGGAGAGAGCATCAGTGATTCTAATAGCGCCTGCATGGCCACGCAGGACTTGGTATGCAGATCTAGTGGACATGTCATCCTGTCCACCTTGGTCTCTACCTCTGAAACAGGACCTTCTGATCCAGGGTCCCTTCAAACATCAAAATCTAATTTCTCTGAAGCTGACTGCTTGGAAATTGAACGCTTGATTTTATCAAAACGTGGTTTTTCTGAGTCAGTTATTGATACCTTTATACAGGCTAGGAAGCCTGTTACCAGAAAGATTTACCATAAAATATGGCGTAAATATTTATATTGGTGCGAATCCAAGAGTTACTCATGGAGTAAGGTTAGGATTCCTAGGATATTGTCTTTTCTACAAGAAGGTTTAGAAAAGGGTTTATCCGCTAGTTCCTTAAAGGGACAGATTTCAGCTCTGTCCATTCTTTTACACAAACGTCTGTCAGAAGTTCCGGACGTTCAAGCTTTTTGTCAGGCTTTAGCTAGGATCAAGCCTGTGTTTAAAACTGTTGCTCCACCATGGAGTTTGAACTTAGTTCTTAATGTTTTACAGGGTGTTCCGTTTGAACCCCTTCATTCCATTGATATCAAGCTGTTATCTTGGAAAGTTCTGTTTTTAATGGCTATTTCCTCAGCTCGAAGAGTCTCTGAGTTATCTGCCCTACATTGTGATTCTCCTTATCTGATTTTTCATTCAGACAAGGTAGTTCTGCGTACTAAACCTGGGTTCTTACCTAAGGTGGTCACTAACAGGAATATCAATCAAGAGATTGTTGTTCCATCTTTGTGTCCTAATCCTTCTTCGAAGAAGGAACGTCTTCTACACAATCTAGATGTAGTCCGTGCCCTGAAATTTTATCTGCAGGCAACTAAGGATTTTCGACAAACGTCTTCCCTGTTTGTCGTTTATTCTGGTCAGAGGAGAGGTCAAAAAGCTTCGGCTACCTCTCTCTCTTTTTGGCTTCGTAGCATAATACGGTTAGCCTATGAGACTGCTGGACAGCAGCCTCCTGAAAGAATTACAGCTCATTCTACTAGAGCTGTGGCTTCCACTTGGGCCTTTAAGAATGAGGCTTCTGTTGAACAGATTTGCAAGGCTGCAACTTGGTCTTCTCTTCATACTTTTTCCAAATTTTACAAATTTGACACTTTTGCTTCTTCGGAGGCTGTTTTTGGGAGAAAGGTTCTTCAGGCAGTGGTTCCTTCCGTATAAAGAGCCTGCCTGTCCCTCCCGTCATCCGTATACTTTAGCTTTGGTATTGGTATCCCAGAAGTAATGATGACCCGTGGACTGACCACACTTAACAGGAGAAAACAAAATTTATACTTACCTGATAAATTCCTTTCTCCTGTAGTGTGGTCAGTCCACGGCCCGCCCTGTTTTTTATGGCAGGTCAAAAATTTTTAAATTATACTCCAGTCACCACTGCACCCTTTGGCTTCTCCTTTCTCGTTGGTTCTTGGTCGAATGACTGGGTGTGACGTAGAGGGGAGGAGCTATATAGCAGCTCTGCTGGGTGAATCCTCTTGCACTTCCTGTTGGGGAGGAGTTAATATCCCAGAAGTAATGATGACCCGTGGACTGACCACACTACAGGAGAAAGGAATTTATCAGGTAAGTATAAATTTTGTTTTAAGGGCTGGTAAAAGAGCAGTTTTCTTTGGGGCATGCCCCGCAAAAAGCCCTTTTCAGGGCTATTTGTAGGGTTAGACTTAGGTTTAGTGGTAGGGATAGTTTAGTATTTTAGGGGTTAAATAATTTAATATAGCTGGCGGCGGGGTAGGGGATTAGATTAGGGGTTAATTAATTTAATATAGGTGGCAGCGGGGTAAGGGGATTAGATTAGGGGTTAAATAATTTAATATAGGTGGCGGCGGTGTAGGGGGATTAAATTAGGGGTTAATAATTTTAAAATAGATGGCGGCGGGGTAGGGGCTCACTTTAGGGGGTAGGTAAGGTTGATGGCGGTGGTGTAGGGGCTCACATTAGGGGGTTATAGATTTAATTTAGCTGGCGGCGGGGTCCGGGAGCGGCAGTTTAGGGGTTAATATCTTTATTAGGTGGCGGCGGGGTCCGGGAGCGGCGGTTTAGGGGTTAATAACTTTTTTTATTGTTAGGTTAGTGAGGGGGATAGCGGATAGAGGGTTAGACGTGTCGGGCTATGTTTGGGAGGCGTGTTAGACAGTACGGGTGCTTGCATACTTTAGTCAGGTTTTGTAGGTGCCGGCAGTTTATAAAGTGCCGTAAGTCACTGGCGACTCCAGAAATTTGTACTTACGCAGATTTCTGGACATCGCTGGTTTATCAGACTTACGGCACTTTAGCATCTGACAGCGCCGTATATAGGATAGCTCGAGTTGCGATCTGAAACTGCGGGCGTTCCCTCACTTGCGCCGCAGACTACGCTGCATATCGGATCGCGCCCAATGTGGGGAATTTGAAACGAGCAGCATAGACGGACTGCATTCACGTCACTTGTGTATATTGGAGCATGCGTATTTACACACATGTGACGTAGGTGACTGACCGTGCACTAGTATGAATTTGATAGAGAAGGGGAGAAAAAGGTAGAAGGAGAAGTGAATGGGCGGAGTTTGGTGGCCATTTATAACGAGTGCAAATAAACTTTGATTTTCGGAGATGTCGGTGTGTGATTCAAAATATGAAGGGTAGAGCGGGTGAGTTACAACTATCAGCACTAAATAGAAAGTATAAGCGACGGTTAATACGGGTGTAGACTGTCCCTTTAAAGCAAGTCTGCTAAACCCTGATAAAGGGCTACATTACGAGTGGCACATTAACTGTTGCAAACAAGCAAAATGGGGTTTATCACAGCTCTCTGCGCGCTTCAGAAATAGTTTGGTATTACAAGTTTGAAGTAAATACATTTGACTGAGCGCAATTACATTTAATGCGCGTCAGTATAGTGCAACCTACAAGCTCTGGTTAACTGTTATGCAAGACAAAAAAAAGTTGCACAGAAAACATCAAAAATACATTAAAAAGTGCTGTAACACTCTTAATAACGCTGTCTGATAAAAATGATTTTTTATAAAAAAGAATAAGGGATCAAAAAGATGAGGTCTCAGGTGTTGCAAAGGACTTTATCATAAAGATACATATATATATATTAAGACATATAGAGAAGTGCATTGGAGCCATTTGCAGTTAAGTAGATGAAAACATCAACAATCTATAAAATGTTTAACTGTGTATGTACTGTAAATTGTAGTGTCATTTCTTCAGTGTTGTCACATGAAAACATATAATACAATATTTACAAAAAAGTGAGGGGTGTACTCACTTTTGTGAGATACTGTGTGTGTGTGTATATATATATATATATATATATATATATATATATATATATATATAGGTATAGATATATATTTTTACCAAAATACATCATATATATAAATATGTATTTATGAAAAAATTGGAACATTGGAATGTGAAATATTAATATTTCATGTCGGGTTAGCGCACGAGAACATGTGATCGTGATTGCGCTCGAGTAAGGGTGTTATTTTTTCACTTTTCACACTCCATTAAAATCTTTGGGAGAATACTTTAATGCGGAAGTCTAGCGGGATTAACGCTGGAGCACAGCTTACTGCTCCACTTGTAGCCCATAGTGTTTCAGTATTCTCATCTCACCTTTTTCTTTCTTTTTTTTTGTACTTTCCTTGTGGAATTTCTGTTTCTTTGTATTTGATCACTATGTATATTTATTGGCTCCTGTGGCCTTGAATATGTAACTTAACCTCTCTAAAATTAAATAACTTCAGATTCAAGGACTTTCTCTTTGTATATTTCTATGTAGCGTCATTGTTGTTTGAAATAATACACCATGCTAATTATAATTATTATGTTTTACATTTTGGTAATTTGTTGCACTAAAATTACTTACCTGGATAAACATGAGCAATGTGCATGTATTTTATGATTTTAAAGCTTTTAATCATTTGTTGCAAGCAACACTGTCGCATCACCTGTGTCACTGACTTCAATAGTGCTTCATGTTTCCGTGACAACAAGAATATCACTTGTGTTGCATGTTTAAAGAACACTTATGCAAGAAAGAGGTGAATTTTGTCAATACATAAATCATAAAGCAAAGCGTTCTATTAACGTCTTACCCATAGTTTACTTGAAAGAAAAAAAAATACAGGTTTTTATTTTAGCATATCATTTTGTGTTGTTTTATTATTCTGTGCTCATACAAGATTTCGAGAGAGTGTGAAAGTGTTTTCTCGGCAAAAAATATTTCTTTTTCCATACTAGCAACTGTGTCTTAGCTGAATCAGAGATGATTTAACATTAAGCTAATGCTATTTTCCAGTAATGAAATAGAACTAGATCCTACTCAGGTTGCCATAATGGAGACTGCAGATTTCTCATGATGACTAAATTGAAGTGAACTCATTAAACACACACTGCTATTAGTTAAAGGGACAGTAAAAAACCTTGAGCGTTTTATATAAAATGTTTAGCTATGCATAAAACAACTATGCAAAATATTTTAAGAATTTATTTTCTCCCTTTTCATGTAATTTAGCTCTGAAAATTGTACAGCATGTATGAGTTCCAGAGTTCTGCATTTCATTGAGAAAAGGGCACTACAAAAGACACTATTGACAATAGACTCTTAGCATCTCAAGCCTCTCAGCAGTCTATTCTTTATGTTTAGGTTGGCCCGTTATATCTCTTCTAGTGAACATTGCCTCTGAAGGTGGACCAGAATTCACCAGAACTGATGTCACAACACAACTGCAAATAAACACTGGACACTTCTACTGCTGGTTAAATATACTTTTAAATTTATCCTTGTTGTTTTCATTTCTTAAAGCACAATTGAATACAGTTAAACTCAGGGCCAGCGCTTGTGTAAGGCAGAATAGGGGGGCGCCGAGAGCGGTGACTGCCGAGGTGGATCTGCCTGAAACAAATCGTGAGTTAAAATGTTGCCATGCACCGCCCGCAGCTACCTGTAGAGTGCGCACACACAGGAGTCAGAACACAACTCAGCATTAATCTGCAACTTCTACATAGCTAATGCTATGTGGACAATGGGTGTGCTACATGGAGCTCGCCTGCTATCTGAAACTAGGAGGGAAATTGTGGGGTGGATGCTTGGCGCCGCGTGACTCACTGACACACTCTTAGTGAAAATGAGCCACGTGAGTGATGCCCCACCCATACGGCTAGACCGGCACTGTACTGAAGTCAGACTCGTGAGATAGGATGGCGGGGGTTTGTAGGCAGGGGTCTGGGGGGAGGGCAGAAATTAGAATGCATGGGGCTCCCAGCTTTGCACGTGATAGTGTAGTGTGTGAGACTGTCAGAGTGAGTGACAACTGCTGTGACACAGGGGCCAACGGCGGCAGACCGGCACGCAACCCCCCTCCCCCTTGTGCCAGCTCTCCCACTGTGGCCCCATGCTGCTACAACCATCATGCTTATAACAACATAAGGATCATGACTGGAGAGGAGAGTGCAACAGGCAGCACATTTGAAGATAGAGAAGGAGGCAGGTAACGGTAAGTTTGCCTCTGGTGTATTACCACATTATTGAACAGATTGGTGGGCAGCTTGTCTCCTCATTAAATCAATTACGCTGAATGCAGTGCAAAGCAAGCATGACCACTCAGGAGTTGAGCAAAGTAATAGGAGACACTAAATTTAACTTAAAGAACGAAAGAATTATGGCAGCAACAAGCAGAGAAAAAAAAGTAAGTTTAAAAATAAAATACTTTATTTGAACATATTTCTAAAAAGCCAATTTGGCAAAAAGTACAAAGGGTAGCAGGTGAAAAACCCTCCTTACATGTTTCGTGCCTGTGCTCGGCACTTAATCATAGGAGTGAGATGTGATAGTACAACCCCGGCTATTTAAAGGGGAAGTACCCAATGATGGTAAAGCTATAGAAACACCTGTGGAAAATAGTGTTAAAACTGCTTGCCCTCACCTTGCACTATCTATGGACACAGAGAAGTATATTACATTAGAGAAGACATATATATATATATATGTATGTATACTAAATTACTTTTTGAAATGTACAATTATAAATAATATATGTGCACATATTTAACCAACGATTTCAACACAATACTATGTCTTTATAAATACAGATTCAAAGTCAACTCCTGCGGCAGAACTATGCTTATTATCTTGTGTTAAATACATCCAATAAATATGGAGAGTCTTAAATCAAAGGATGGGAAAATGTACTCATACATTCTTATTAATGTTCTTTGATATATTCCATTGTTTGTGCATTCCTAGTTAAACTAGGTATATAATATTTGATAATTAATATAAATGGAATATCTATCCCAAATTCAATATCCAGAAAAACTAAATTTCTATATACACTATTAAACAATAGAACTTATCAAAATTCTTGTATAGTGGATGAGCCTTAAATAGAAAGGCCAAAAGATTTTTTATATGTAAATAATTAATTATTCCACATAATAAGACATATCCCATTCCCTATTCAAACCCTGTGGTGCTATCGTTTTAAGTTTATATATCCAAAATAATTCACGTTTAAGCAACAATTTTTGTTTGTTGCCCCCTCTGATGGGTGACTGAATTTTGTCAATGACTTTAACAGTGATATGTGCTATGTGGGTCATATGTATTTGGTTAAAGTGAACTGCTACCGCCGAATCTTTGTTATAATTTTTAGTGTCCCTAATGTGTTCCCTAATTCGCGATCGGAGCTCCCTGGTCGTCTGACCAATGTATTGTAGGGAGCAAAGAGAACATTCTATTAGATAGACCACGAATTCTGTCTTACAGTTTGCATAGAACTACATATTATACCTTTCATGTGTTGCTGAACTAGTAAAGGTATCACTTTTTTCTATAACTTCACATGTAATGCACGGTCTAGTGCCACATTTATATGTCCCCTTTGTCCTTATCCAATTACTCCCCTGTTTTTTTCTTGTTGTTGTATTTACCATACTGGGGACCAACCTGGTTCCCAGTGTCGGGGGCTTTTTGGACACAAATTTACATGTTTGAAAAATATTGCCCAAAGATTCATCTTCCTTTAATATATGCAGATGTTTCCTAAGAATAGCTGTGATTTCATTAAATTGTTTGGAATATTCGGTAGTAAAGACAATTTTATCCTTACTAAAATCCTGATCTGCTCTTTTCTTAGATGTTATTACTTCACTTTGGGTCTTATACTTAATCTTCTCGTGAGATTCATTAAGAATTTTCATCGAGTATCCTCTCTGCTTTAATCTATTTGTGAGATCAGTACATTGTGTATTAAATTTCTCATTGCAGTTAGTGTTTCTTCTCATTCTAATATACTGAGCTTTGGGAATTGATCTAATTAAATGTGGAGGATGACATGATTTAGCATGGAGTATGGTATTTCCAGCTGTTGGTTTGCGATATGTATCAGTCAGTATTGTACCTCTTTCTGGATCACCTGTGAGTTCTAAATCTAAGAAACATATTTTATATTGTTGTAATTCACCTGTGAATCTCAGATTTAAGTCATTAGTATTCACATACTCTAAAAAAGGGCTTAATTCAAGTTTATCCTCCACTATAAATATAAGATCATCTATGAATCGCATGTACTGAATAATGTGCTTTGCAAATGGATTAGACAAAGTGTAAAGGTATAGATCTTCCCACCACGCTACATACAGGTTGGCAAACGAGGGGGCAAATTTTGCCCCCATCGCTGTGCCACAAACCTGCACGTAATATTCATTATTAAACATAAAGAAATTATGTTTTAATAAGAATTCTATAATTTCACAAAAGAATAATTTGAATTCTAAAGAGTAGCGTGTGGCTGTATCCAAAAAGTATCTGATAGCTTTTAATCCTAGTGCATGGGGTATACTTGAATAAAGAGAGGTGGCATCAATAGCCACCCATCTGAACTCCTTGTTCCATTCAATATGTTCCAAACAATTCAACAAATGTGTCGAATCACGTAGATAGCTGTTGAGGCTTTTAACCAAGGGCTGGAGTATAGAATCTACCCATTCAGACAATGGCTCAAACATAGAGCCAATGCCTGAAATGATAGGTCTTCCTGGAGGAGAGGTCATGCTTTTATGTGTTTTAGGCACATGATGGAATATAGGCACTAATGGATAATCCGGTATCATATTTTTTACCTGTTCCTCAGTGAAGACTTTGATAGCTATGCCCTGTTCGACTATTGAATACAATTTAGCCTTAAATATCTGTGATGGATTTCTATCCAGCTTTCTGTATGTTTTAGTGTCTGACAGTTGTCTGTAAGCCTCATTACAGTAGTAGTCCTTATCTAGGACTACTACATTACCACCCTTGTCAGATGTTCTTATCACAATACTATCATTTTGTTGTAATTTGTGTAATGTACAGTCACCTAAGAGGGGGAAGTCTGAGTTCTATCCCACTAACTTTAGGGGCCCATATATAAATCTGTACCAGAGGAGAGTCCAGAAGGATTTGTTAGATTTAGAGATGCAGATAAAAACAAAGGGCACTTTTGGGAAACCAAACCTTACAAAAGCAGAATTTAAAGCATTACACAAATTACAACAAAATGATAGTATTGTGATAAGAACATCTGACAAGGGTGGTAATGTAGTAGTCCTAGATAAGGACTACTACTGTAATGAGGCTTACAGACAACTGTCAGACACTAAAACATACAGAAAGCTGGATAGAAATCCATCACAGATATTTAAGGCTAAATTGTATTCAATAGTCGAACAGGGCATAGCTATCAAAGTCTTCACTGAGGAACAGGTAAAAAATATGATACCGGATTATCCATTAGTGCCTATATTCCATCATGTGCCTAAAACACATAAAAGCATGACCTCTCCTCCAGGAAGACCTATCATTTCAGGCATTGGCTCTATGTTTGAGCCATTGTCTGAATGGGTAGATTCTATACTCCAGCCCTTGGTTAAAAGCCTCAACAGCTATCTACGTGATTCGACACATTTGTTGAATTGTTTGGAACATATTGAATGGAACAAGGAGTTCAGATGGGTGGCTATTGATGCCACCTCTCTTTATTCAAGTATACCCCATGCACTAGGATTAAAAGCTATCAGATACTTTTTGGATACAGCCACACGCTACTCTTTAGAATTCAAATTATTCTTTTGTGAAATTATAGAATTCTTATTAAAACATAATTTCTTTATGTTTAATAATGAATATTACGTGCAGGTTTGTGGCACAGCGATGGGGGCAAAATTTGCCCCCTCGTTTGCCAACCTGTATGTAGCGTGGTGGGAAGATCTATACCTTTACACTTTGTCTAATCCATTTGCAAAGCACATTATTCAGTACATGCGATTCATAGATGATCTTATATTTATAGTGGAGGATAAACTTGAATTAAGCCCTTTTTTAGAGTATGTGAATACTAATGACTTAAATCTGAGATTCACAGGTGAATTACAACAATATAAAATATGTTTCTTAGATTTAGAACTCACAGGTGATCCAGAAAGAGGTACAATACTGACTGATACATATCGCAAACCAACAGCTGGAAATACCATACTCCATGCTAAATCATGTCATCCTCCACATTTAATTAGATCAATTCCCAAAGCTCAGTATATTAGAATGAGAAGAAACACTAACTGCAATGAGAAATTTAATACACAATGTACTGATCTCACAAATAGATTAAAGCAGAGAGGATACTCGATGAAAATTCTTAATGAATCTCACGAGAAGATTAAGTATAAGACCCAAAGTGAAGTAATAACATCTAAGAAAAGAGCAGATCAGGATTTTAGTAAGGATAAAATTGTCTTTACTACCGAATATTCCAAACAATTTAATGAAATCACAGCTATTCTTAGGAAACATCTGCATATATTAAAGGAAGATGAATCTTTGGGCAATATTTTTCAAACATGTAAATTTGTGTCCAAAAAGCCCCCGACACTGGGAACCAGGTTGGTCCCCAGTATGGTAAATACAACAACAAGAAAAAAACAGGGGAGTAATTGGATAAGGACAAAGGGGACATATAAATGTGGCACTAGACCGTGCATTACATGTGAAGTTATAGAAAAAAGTGATACCTTTACTAGTTCAGCAACACATGAAAGGTATAATATGTAGTTCTATGCAAACTGTAAGACAGAATTCGTGGTCTATCTAATAGAATGTTCTCTTTGCTCCCTACAATACATTGGTCAGACGACCAGGGAGCTCCGATCGCGAATTAGGGAACACATTAGGGACACTAAAAATTATAACAAAGATTCGGCGGTAGCAGTTCACTTTAACCAAATACATATGACCCACATAGCACATATCACTGTTAAAGTCATTGACAAAATTCAGTCACCCATCAGAGGGGGCAACAAACAAAAATTGTTGCTTAAACGTGAATTATTTTGGATATATAAACTTAAAACGATAGCACCACAGGGTTTGAATAGGGAATGGGATATGTCTTATTATGTGGAATAATTAATTATTTACATATAAAAAATCTTTTGGCCTTTCTATTTAAGGCTCATCCACTATACAAGAATTTTGATAAGTTCTATTGTTTAATAGTGTATATAGAAATTTACGGCTAGATTTAGAGTTCGGCGGTAGCCGTCAAAACCAGCGTTAGAGGCTCCTAACGCTGGTTTTGGGCGCCCGCTGGTATTTGGAGTCAGTGATTAAAGGGTCTAACGCTCACTTTTCAGCCGCGACTTTTCCATACCGCAGATCCCCCTACGCCATTTGCGTAGCCTATCTTTTCAATGGGATCTTTCTAACGCTGGTATTTAGAGTCGTTTCTGCAGTGAGCGTTAGAGCTCTAACGACAAGATTCCAGCCGCCTGAAAATAGCAGGAGTTAAGAGCTTTCTGGCTAACGCCGGTTTATAAAGCTCTTAACTACTGTACCCTAAAGTACACTAACACCCATAAACTACCTATGTACCCCTAAACCGAGGTCCCCCCACATCGCCGCCACTCGATTAAAATTTTTAACCCCTAATCTGCCGACCGCCACCTACGTTATACTTATGTACCCCTAATCTGCTGCCCCTAACACCGCCGACCCCTGTATTATATCTATTAACCCCTAACTTGCCCCCCACAACGTCGCCGCAAGCTACTTAAAATAATTAACCCCTAATCTTCCGACCGCAAATCGCCGCCACCTACGTTATCCCTATGTACCCCTAATCTGCTACCCCTAACACCGCCGACCCCTATGTTATATTTATTAACCCCTAATCTGCCCCCCACAACGTCGCCGACACCTACCTACACTTATTAACCCCTAATCTGCCGAGCGGACCTGAGCGCTACTATAATAAAGTTATTAACCCCTAATCCGCCTCACTAACCCTATCATAAATAGTATTAACCCCTAATCTGCCCTCCCTAACATCGCCGACACCTACCTTCAATTATTAACCCCTAATCTGCCGACCGGAGCTCACCGCTATTCTAATAAATGTATTAACCCCTAAAGCTAAGTCTAACCCTAACACTAACACCCCCCTAAGTTAAATATAATTTTTATCTAACGAAATAAATTAACTCTTATTAAATAAATAATTCCTATTTAAAGCTAAATACTTACCTGTAAAATACATCCTAATATAGCTACAATATAAATTATAATTATATTATAGCTATTTTAGGATTAATATTTATTTTACAGGCAACTTTGTAATTATTTTAACCAGGTACAATAGCTATTAAATAGTTAAGAACTATTTAATAGTTACCTAGTTAAAATAATTACAAATTTACCTGTAAAATAAATCCTAACCTAAGATATAATTAAACCTAACACTACCCTATCAATAAAATAATTAAATAAACTACCTACAATTACCTACAATTAACCTAACACTACACTATCAATACATTAATTAAACACAATTGCTACAAATAAATAAAATTAAATAAACTATCTAAAGTACAAAAAATAAAAAAGAACTAAGTTACAGAAAATAATAAAATATTTACAAACATAAGAAAAATATTACAACAATTTTAAACTAATTACACCTACTCTAAGCCCCCTAATAAAATAACAAAGCCCCCCAAAATAAAAAATTCCCTACCCTATTCTAAAATACAAATATTACAAGCTCTTTTACCTTACCAGCCCTGAACAGGGCCCTTTGCGGGGCATGCCCCAAGAATTTCAGCTCTTTTGCCTGTAAAAAAAAACATACTATACCCCCCCCCCAACATTACAACCCACCACCCACATACCCCTAATCTAACCCAAACCCCCCTTAAATAAACCTAACACTACCCCCCTGATGATCTTCCTACCTTGTCTTCACCATGCCAGGTTCACCGATCCGTCCTGGCTCCAAGATCTTCATCCAAGCCAAGCGGGGGCTAGACATCCACTGAAGAAGTCCAGAAGAGGGTCCAAAGTCTTCCTCCTATCCGGCAAGAAGAGGACATCCGGACCGGCAAACATCTTCTCCAAGCGGCATCTTCTATCTTCTTCCATCCGATGACGACCGGCTCCATCTTGAAGACCTCCAGCGCGGATCCATCCTCTTCTTCCGACGACTAGACGACGAATGACGGTTCCTTTAAGGGACGTCATCCAAGATGGCGTCCCTCGAATTCCGATTGGCTGATAGGATTCTATCAGCCAATCGGAATTAAGGTAGGAATTTTCTGATTGGCTGATGGAATCAGCCAATCAGAATATAGTTCAATCCGATTGGCTGATCCAATCAGCCAATCAGATTGAGCTCGCATTCTATTGGCTGATCGGAACAGCCAATAGAATGCGAGCTCAATCTGATTGGCTGATTGGATCAGCCAATCGGATTGAACTATATTCTGATTGGCTGATTCCATCAGCCAATCAGAAAATTCCTACCTTAATTCCGATTGGCTGATAGAATCCTATCAGCCAATCGGAATTCGAGGGACGCCATCTTGGATGACGTCCCTTAAAGGAACCGTCATTCGTCGTCTAGTCGTCGGAAGAAGAGGATGGATCCGCGCTGGAGGTCTTCAAGATGGAGCCGGTCGTCATCGGATGGAAGAAGATAGAAGATGCCGCTTGGAGAAGATGTTTGCCGGTCCGGATGTCCTCTTCTTGCCGGATAGGAGGAAGACTTTGGACCCTCTTCTGGACTTCTTCAGTGGATGTCTAGCCCCCGCTTGGCTTGGATGAAGATCTTGGAGCCAGGACGGATCGGTGAACCTGGCATGGTGAAGACAAGGTAGGAAGATCATCAGGGGGGTAGTGTTAGGTTTATTTAAGGGGGGTTTGGGTTAGATTAGGGGTATGTGGGTGGTGGGTTGTAATGTTGGGGGGGGGGTATAGTATGTTTTTTTTTACAGGCAAAAGAGCTGAAATTCTTGGGGCATGCCCCGCAAAGGGCCCTGTTCAGGGCTGGTAAGGTAAAAGAGCTTGTAATATTTGTATTTTAGAATAGGGTAGGGAATTTTTTATTTTGGGGGGCTTTGTTATTTTATTAGGGGGCTTAGAGTAGGTGTAATTAGTTTAAAATTGTTGTAATATTTTTCTTATGTTTGTAAATATTTTATTATTTTCTGTAACTTAGTTCTTTTTTATTTTTTGTACTTTAGATAGTTTATTTAATTTTATTTATTTGTAGCAATTGTGTTTAATTAATTTATTGATAGTGTATTGTTAGGTTAATTGTAGGTAATTGTAGGTAGTTTATTTAATTATTTTATTGATAGGGTAGTGTTAGGTTTAATTATATCTTAGGTTAGGATTTATTTTACAGGTAAATTTGTAATTATTTTAACTAGGTAACTATTAAATAGTTCTTAACTATTTAATAGCTATTGTACCTGGTTAAAATAATTACAAAGTTGCCTGTAAAATAAATATTAATCCTAAAATAGGTATAATATAATTATAATTTATATTGTAGCTATATTAGGATTTATTTTACAGGTAAGTATTTAGCTTTAAATAGGAATTATTTATTTAATAAGAGTTAATTTATTTCGTTAGATAAAAATTATATTTAACTTAGGGGGGTGTTAGTGTTAGGGTTAGACTTAGCTTTAGGGGTTAATACATTTATTAGAATAGCGGTGAGCTCCGGTCGGAAGATTAGGGGTTAATAATTGAAGGTAGGTGTCGGCGATGTTAGGGAGGGCAGATTAGGGGTTAATACTATTTATGATAGGGTTAGTGAGGCGGATTAGGGGTTAATAACTTTATTATAGTAGCGCTCAGGTCCGCTCGGCAGATTAGGGGTTAATAAGTGTAGGTAGGTGTCGGCGACGTTGTGGGGGGCAGATTAGGGGTTAATAAATATAACATAGGGGTCGGCGATGTTAGGGCAGCAGATTAGGGGTACATAGGGATAACGTAGGTGGCGGCGGTTTACGGAGCGGCAGATTAGGGGTTAAAAGTGTAATGCAGGGGTCAGCGATAGCGGGGGCGGCAGATTAGGGGTTAATAAGTGTAAGGTTAGGGGTGTTTAGACTCGGGGTACATGTTAGGGTGTTAGGTGCAGACTTAGGAGGTGTTTCCCCATAGGAAACAATGGGGCTGCGTTAGGAGCTGAACGCTGCTTTTTTGCAGGTGTTAGGTTTTTTTTCAGCTCAAACAGCCCCATTGTTTCCTATGGGAGAATCGTGCACGAGCACGTTTTTGATGCCGGCCGCGTCCGTAAGCAACTCTGGTATCGAGAGTTGCATTTGCGGTAAAAATGCTCTACGCTCCTTTTTTGGAGCCTAACGCAGCATTTGTTTTAACTCTCGATACCAGAGTTAAATTTATGGTGCGGCCAGAAAAAAACCCGCGGAGCGTTAACAGCCCTTTTACCGCCGAACTCTAAATCTAGCCGTTAGTTTTTCTGGATATTGAATTTGGGATAGATATTCCATTTATATTAATTATCAAATATTATATACCTAGTTTAACTAGGAATGCACAAACAATGGAATATATCAAAGAACATTAATAAGAATGTATGAGTACATTTTCCCATCCTTTGATTTAAGACTCTCCATATTTATTGGATGTATTTAACACAAGATAATAAGCATAGTTCTGCCGCAGGAGTTGACTTTGAATCTGTATTTATAAAGACATAGTATTGTGTTGAAATCGTTGGTTAAATATGTGCACATATATTATTTATAATTGTACATTTCAAAAAGTAATTTAGTATACATACATATATATATATATATATATGTCTTCTCTAATGTAATATACTTCTCTGTGTCCATAGATAGTGCAAGGTGAGGGCAAGCAGTTTTAACACTATTTTCCACAGGTGTTTCTATAGCTTTACCATCATTGGGTACTTCCCCTTTAAATAGCCGGGGTTGTACTATCACATCTCACTCCTATGATTAAGTGCCGAGCACAGGCACGAAACATGTAAGGAGGGTTTTTCACCTGCTACCCTTTGTACTTTTTGCCAAATTGGCTTTTTAGAAATATGTTCAAATAAAGTATTTTATTTCGTTCTTTGCATTACAAGCAGCGGAACCGGCTGCAAATAGCGGCGTGCACCCCCAGTGCTCCACTACTATTTTTCCCACACACTTCCGGTTGAGTTAGAAGCCGGTCAAGGGCCTGTAGCGGTACGGCGTTCGTGACAGTTACTAAATTTAACTTTGCACTTTTCCCTGGTTGTGCTGCCTATATTGCAATCTCAACTTACTCCATGCCTTCATATGTTATCTGTTGGTAATATGTATGATTCATTAAGATTAGAACAGAAATACTTATGTGTTTTTAAGTTTTTATATAGCAACCACAGTTTATTTTTCTTCCTCTGAAGAATGGTTGATTGAATATTGTCATGTTAGACAGCTGTTTATTATTGGGGGGCTGCTATGGTTCTTGCAATAGTGTATCATGCCATAGCAGTACTTCAGATAACTATTACATTAGAAATGTTTCTCCCCATATTAATGAATTCTAGACACTGTTGGCAGCTATTTGTAGCCTCCTTAAAATCTTTGGCATGCAGATATATTGCATGTCACGGTTACTTTGATTGTATGAATGATTTTTTTATTTATTTTTTTATTTCAAAAGCTTTATTGAATGTTTAATGAGAGTTACATGGAGAGAGAAGATTCAACTAGAAGCTATACTTGCCTAAGACACTTCAAAGAACAAATCCAAACATTGCTAACAAATAAGTAAAATAGATTATTGCGGGGGCGGAGCCTGACCAGGCAAGGAAATGACTGCTGGTCACTGAAGCTCTGAGCTTAGTTACCTTTCCTTGGCCTGATACTAGGGCAAAACTGAGCCCAACAACCCATCAACAGGCTAGCTAGTCTTCACTGACACCCGGTTTTTAATGGGGTGAGTTTCCTGACGCGGGCACATGTTAAAGGATTCAGAAGGCTCCTATACAGAGGTGGAGGCCCACCCGTCAGTGAAAACACTACGCCGACACACACGCAGCCTATTCTGACTGCCGGATCTCCTATAGAGCTACGGGGCAATCGGGGGTGACACCGATTCGGATCCTCAGAGGAGATAGTGCAAGCAAACAGCGGCAGCAATAAAAACCCTCACTCCCGGCCGCTCCGGACGCCATCACATCTCACATGGCCTAAGATAAGACGCGCAACTGGATAAGCAGCAGAATCGAGAGGTATGGCTATATAATACATAAAAAGGGACTTGAGATGCATGATTAGAAGCGCCTGCCTTTTATAACCTGATACCTAGCTGCTGGGATATAGTGCATTGCCACAGAGGCGGGCTACATCGACACTTTATTTAATTTTCAAAATATATGGCTATTAGGCCTCAACACCGTTAGCTACGCAGAATCTGCAGACACTTGCTGCCTAATTCCCCCACAACAATCGAACTTCTTACAGGTTCCCTAACAGAGAACAGTCTTTGCGCAACAGGCAGTACAGAGCTAATCCTCACAAATCTAATCAATAGGGGCATAGAGACGATAATACAGCCTTATCATGGCTGCGAAAGCTAAATCAAAGGGAGAGAGGGCCACTAAAACTCAGGCCTCATTAACTATGTCTGTTAGTAGTTTCTTCCAGAGTCCTACCAACCCCAACTCAGACACTGACAGTCTACCATCACAAACTAGCAACTCTGCCACCTTACCCGCTCATACTAGCGATATCCCTATGGATTATGCTTCCCAGATAAAGGCAGACATTGCTAATCTGCCCACAAAGGCAGACTTTGATGCCCTCAAAGATATTATCACATCAGACCTAGCCAATATGAAGAGGGACATTACTGAAATTGGACAGAGGTACTACAACCTGATATTTCAAATTATCTACAGGGCCTTTTCAAATTTCTACTGAAAGATCAGCAGTCTCCAGACATGGAAATGGACAGGGCCCACAGGGCCTAACAACCCCTCCCTCCACCAAATGCGCCCCCTAGAGATATAATACTAAGATTTCTGCAATATACTGACAAGGAAAGAGTATGGCAAGCAGCACGTACGACAACTAACATCCAATATCTAGACCGTACTCCACAGATTTTTCTGGACTTGAGCCCAGCTACAATCCAAAAGAGAAAGGAAGTCCGGTTTATTACTAAAGTCCTGCAAGACAGACACATCAGGTATAGATTGGGATTCCCGTTTAGCCTGATTGTGGCGCATGAGGGCCGAACGGTCACCTATTGGAATGAACAGGACTTACCTGCACTAACTGAATTACTAAACCTATCCTTTCAGTGACCTCACCCCTCAGATGTCAGATCGGAGGGCTCAGAGTCCTCAAAACAACTGCAGCACGTCAAGAGCTCATCCCAGAACTGGACGAAAGTATCCCCAAAAAGAAAGAAACATAAGGAAGCAGCCACTTTTGACTTAAGTGGCGAAAAGGATGCTACGTGATCTCACTTCTTTGCCTCCATAGTTTATACAAAGGCAGCTTGACAGCTGAGACGATGCTCTTTGGGGCCCAGGTTCCAGACGAAAAGATACTTCTGATGGACAATGACTTAAATTAGTCCATAGAGATAAGTTTGCTATGTTATGTTATTCACAATGATGTCTGGATAATGTAGACTCTCCCCAAATACACCGGGAAGATAGTAAGAATAGCGGTTATTATGGCCTACCCAATTTGGAATAGGTTATGGTTAAATTGTTTAAATTGAGATAATAACATCTGTTCATATATAAGTTGAAATTGCTTTTTCTCTTTTTCTCTCTGTTTTGCCAAATTCAGATTTAATTATGACAAAGGTATAGGTATCGAGCAAACTCCTCAATACGATGTATACCTTATTTGGCGGGTTCATCCAAGAGGTTTTGTGTTATGTATTGTTTTTTTGTTTTTGTTTTTTTGGTGCTCACTGTTTTTTGTTTTGTCTTTATAACAGTTTTAGGTTAATGTCAGAATACAAATGCATCCGAACTACTTTATGGAATCAGCTGATGCTTGTTTTCCAAGTTTGTCAATGTAATCCACAGATGACTCTACATCCAAGACAGGACGGTAGGGGACATTATCAGTACCTACACACAGGTAATAAGTTTTTTAGCATCGGACCTTTACTACATACCCACAAAGATTATGGCGACACACATGACAGGTAATTTGAACTTCATTACTGCCAATAACCAATATAAGCGTAATGTGGCTGTGAGGGACTTTAAGCAGAAAAAGGGTGATGTGGTTTTTGTACAGGAAACCCATTATGTCAGGGGCAGAGAACCCAAGACTTTCTCTTGCAGATTTGGCCCTACGCCTCCAACATCTCCAAAACCAATGGGGTGGGCATACTTATCAATAAAAGGATCCCATTCACTCTAATTGAGAAACATGCAGACAAAAACTGGAGATTTTTGATACTGATAGGAAAATTATATAATACCATGGTTACACTCATAAATGTGTATTCCCCTAACATAAAACAGGACATCTTTTTTAAACACCTGACTAATCTGGCACTGGAGGTTTCAAAGGGAACAGTGATAATGGGAGGGGATTTTAACTTGACGAATCCGGTATAAGACAATTCAAATCAGACCTTTTCAGTGCCACACAGAGTAATCAATTCTGTCAAAACTTATTTAAAAGACTTAACTTTACATGATTCATTGAGAATATTGTACCCCGATAGCAAGGAGTATACATTTTATTCTAACCCACACAATAGGCATTCCCGCATAGACTATTTTATGGTAGATGTCACTAGCTTAGCCAGAGTCACACGTTTAAGGATCCTTCCTAACTCCTGGTCTGACCATTCTATGGTTCGATGCGAATTTAGCTGGCCATACATCCCCAGACATCAACATGTCTGGAGACTAGAAGATAGTATCCTGGATGACCCTGTAAACTTCCAACGCATAGAAAAAGCCATTACGGAATACTTCACCAACAATGTAGGGACACACCCGGCAGTGGATAGTAGAACATTATGGGATGCCCACAAGGCGGTTATCAGGGGGGAACTGATTAGTATACACACACACCAAACCAAACAAGCCAATAGATTATTAAATGATACCCTTCATACACTAGCCCACCTTGAAGGCCTGCTAGTTACCCACCCTAATGAGGAAGATATCACCTCGAAACTCGCTGAGTGTAGAACACAAGCAAATACATTGATGGGCAAAGAATGCAAGCACCGGGCATTCAAACTTACTCAAAAATATTATGAAGGGGACAATAAGAGTGGCCCGATCCTAGCTAGAAAATTAAAGAGGAGGATAAATAGAAACTATATCTTATCACTGTATGACAAACAGAATAGAGAGCCAAATACCTCAAATCAGATAGCGGAAACCTTCCGGTTATATTACGAACAACTTTATAACTTACATAGCACAGAGGCTCAACACTTGGACAGGGACAAAGATATACATGAATATTTAAAAGATATTCCCCTTCCGCAGTTAACCCAGGAACAAAATCAATTCCTTACGGCACAGATTACCCACGATGAGGTTAAAAATGTAATAGCTCAGCTACCAGAACATAAAGCACCTGGCCCAGATGGGTTCACCAACCACTACTTTAAAAGATTTAGGGATACATTAATACCCCACCTGCTCTCCCTCTTCAACGATATATCAGAAGAAACACCTTTTACATCGATAGGGCTGGAAGCCCATATTACTGTTCTACCCAAACAGGGTAAACCCCCAGATAGGGCCGAAAATGTCCGACCTATATCTCTGCTTAATGCGGATATAAATATGTACGCAAAAGTTCTTGCAAATAGACTCAAGTTAATACTCCCACACATAATTTCCAATGATCAGGTAGGCTTTATTCACTCACTGGAAGCAAAGGATAATACTGTGAGAGCTTTCCACTTAATTAACCACTTACAATTCCATAAGACACCAGCAGTGGTGGTCTCAACCGACGCGGAAAAAGCTTTTGACCGCGTCGATTGGACCTTTTTACGCCACACATTACAAAAATTCGGTATAGATAAATCCTTTATATCTAAGATCTTCGCTCTTTACACGGCCCCAATGGCAAAGGTGAGAGTGAACGGTATCCTGTCAGAGCCATTTATTATTTCCAATGGGACCAGGCAGGGGTGCCCATTATCGCCACTATTATTCGCCTGCGTGGTGGAAACTTTGGCATCAAAAGTACGAAACAACACAAGCATTTCAGGCATCCAAATAAAAAAAACAGAGCATAAGACGCTGCTGTATGCAGATGATATCCTCTTTTTCATGACCAATCCTCTAGATTCGTTCCGACAGCTACTTCGAGAATTAGATCACTTCCACTTAGTTTCCAATTTTTTAGTTAATAAGAATAAATCCGAAATGTTAATTCTACAAAGTAATGACAACCTTACAACACATATACAGGAGATCTGCCCCTTCAAATTGCAAAAGTAAAGTTTAAAATATTTGGGAGTCATGCTGGCCTCTTCTGTTCCGGAAATATTCTCTCTCAACTATAAAACATTACAGAGGTCCATCGTTATAGATATGTCCTCGTGGAGATCCCATAACATCACATGGCTAGGTAGAATAAACACGATAAAAATGAACATCCTCCCATGATTACTGTACTTATTCCAAACTCTACCCATTCCACTCCCCTCAGACTACCTGACGAACCTACAAAATACTATTTATGATTACATCTGGGACAAACGTAGGGCCAGAATCAACAAAAGGCTTATGCATTTACATATTAAAAATGGAGGACTGGGGGTACCTAATCTTAAAAAATACAGACAGGCAGTATTTATGCAACGGTTGATAGACTGGTTCACGAATTTTGATAACAAAGCTTGGGTTAACTTAGAGCATGATATCTCAGAACAGAAACACCTGGGGACTTTTTGCTGGCAGAGGCGGGCATTGCTGCCGACCAGTGTAGCCCAAAATGCCATAATCTCCTAAACAATTAAGACTTGGGATAGAATCATCATAGAGTACCCACATGTCTCCTCAAGGTTTTCGCCCTTGACCCCCTTTACTGACAATGTGGATTTTGCTCCGGGAGCTAGCATGTTGAGGGACCCCCAACTCATAAATAATCAAAGAGCTGTAATGATGTTCCACTTAGGGTGTGAACAGAATCTGAAGTCCTCCAGAGAACTGACCGAGGACGGACTTACTATTTTTAACAACTGTTTTTTATTAAGACAATGTCATTCATATATCTTCAAACACAAAGACAGAAGAAATCTTCTACGCCCTCCAACCCCATTTGAAATCCTGTGTAAATCGCCCACTCCGACTCAGAAGACTCTCTCGCTCACATACTCTATCTTACAACTGACCTCGACCACACCGCATTATATAGACAGTTGGGAAAGGGAACTTAATATCGAGTTATCACACACAGATAGAACACGTATGTTCACCTCAATAACAAAGACCTCCGCCTCTAGCAGGATAGTGAAACTCAATTTGAAGATAATACAGAGGTGGTACCTCACGCCCTCACGAATCCATAAAATATTCCCTTCCAGTAACAAGAGATGTTGGAGGTGTTGGGGTACACCAGGAAACATGTCTCATATATGGTGGACATGCCCTCCTCTTCAAAATATGTTGGAGAAAATAGCAAAAGAAACCTCAATCATGTTAGAAATAGAGGAACCAGTAGATCCGACAATTTGGCTATTTAATATTACCTATGGCAAAGTCAGTGGCTATAAACAGAGGCTACTATACGTAGCAAGCAACAGTTTTAAAATATTAGTGGCGAGGGGGTGGAAGAACAGGGAAGTCCCTATGTTAGTTCAGTGGCAGCATCAATTAAATCACATCCTGGATCTGGAAGAGTATGCCTTCATGAAAAATAATAGATTAGATACCTATGCCCAGATGAGGGCTACCTGGGAGACTTACATACTGACGTGACCAAACAATACATCCTAGACCTTGTGATGCTTTAGGGTGCCGTATCAGCAGTGTTCTCACCTAAAGCTAAGTGACTTAATTTTTTGTTTTTCTTCTTACGGATGCTTACATAAGAGAGCGTAATTGAATTATTCTGACTGTTTAAACTATATAGTCTTTTTATTTTTTGTATTTTTTATTTGATGCACATATTTGTAAAATACAACAGCATACTATCATAGTTTGCAATTGGAATCTGTGGTGTAACAGATCTTCCTCCTTCTCTGCTATTGTCATTTCCAATTTGTAATTGGATTGTTGTTTAATAAAGCTGTTTTGAAAAAAAAAAAAAAATAGATTATTGCACAAACAACAAAATAACTTCAAATAAATATAGTTAACTACACATTCAAAGTATCCTCAGAGCTTAAAGTCTCCGGTATGACTGGTTTGAGAAATGAAGGTACGGGGGGGGGGGGGAGGGAGAAGGGTAGGAAAGGGAAGAGTATTACCGGCATATGCATGGGATTTATAAGGGGGGCCAGGACCACCCTGCTCAATGTCTAAATCAGTCCGTAGTCAAGAGATTGGGCTTCCAGACCGCGTCGTAGTTGTGTTTCCAGTCTGCTTAAGTCAATTCGAATAAATCTGAGTTGCCTAGATTGTAAAAGACATCTTTCTCCATGGTGTATAAATACACCATTGAGCTACACATTTTGGACCAGTTCGGGGGGAGCTCTTTTTTCCAAGCAAGCACAAGCTATAGCGTGTTTGATCGTCATGAAGAGGTAGATGCATATGTACGTGTGATTTTTTTGGTAGAATATGTGTAGTAGGGCCATAGATGGGGAACTGTGGAGAGATATACCTAATTTAGACAGAACTAGAAAACAGGTGTTCCACAAAGGGCGGATCTTAGGACATTCCCACCAAATGTGCATCGTATTACCCTTTTGGCCACAGCTTCTCCAACAATCAGGAGACGCCCCAGGAAACATCCTGGTACGCCTAGTAGGTACATAGTACCAGTGAGCTAGTAGTTTGTAGAAGGTTTCATATAGTGTTGTACAGGGATAGCTTTCTGTGGGAGTTCCAGGGTGCATTCCCATGTGCTGGGCGTTACTGAAATACCTAAGGGACTCCCATCGTTGGAGATGGGCCAGCATGTCTGAAGATGGAGTGCAGCCTAATATTGTGTAGTGAAGTGACAAAGATCTGCGGAGCCTATTGCCCTGGTTTCAGGTAGACTCCCAAGGGGTCAGTGGGCGAGCTAGCGCAGGTTTGAAACCCCAGCTGACTTAAAAAGCTTTTTATTCTGTGATATTAAAAAGGTAAGTATCGCGGGATCAAAGGACCAGTTCCAAATTGGGATATGTGTTTGAAGCTATCACTCAAGGTGGGGAGCCAAAGGTCAGAAACCGTAGAGGCTCCCAATTGGGCCTATTTATACGGGTGGGTATCCTGCAGCCCCGTAAGAAGGCCAGCTAGAGAAGTTAAAGGGGAGGGGTGAGGGGCAATATACGAGAAATGGCGGAGCTTATCCCAGATACTGAGGCTTTTGCGAACAATAGGATTTATTAGGCCTATTTCTCTGCGGCAATGCGGAGGGGTCCATATCAGGTCCCGTAAATCCAAATTGTAAGGCAGGGAGGCCTGTTCAATGGCCCTCCATCTGTTCAGGAAGTGTCTGAAACCCCATTGTGCGACATGAGTGAGCATCGCTCCCTCGTAGTATCGTATCACAGAGGGTGACGCTATGCCTCCCCAGTTTTTAGGGAGCTGGAGTGTTTTGTGCACCACTCTGGGGGGCTTACCTTGCTAAATATCTTTTATTAGTTTGCTTTGAAATTGCAATAAGATGTATTTAGGAACCCTAACGGGGAGACACCTAAACAGGTACGTGAGCTTAGGCAGGAAGGAAATTTTCAAAGCCGCTATCCTTCCCAACCACGAAACATGGGTCAGGTTCCAACAATTTTTAAGGGTTCGAAGCTCCGATAATAGTGGAAGGTAATTATCCTTAACGACTTAGAGTAACGTCGTCTACAAACAAGGCTTTTTTTGTGCACAGTACCAAAGAAAGTGACACACTTGATTTGTGGGTTGGTTCTAATCTGTTCAGCAAGCGGTTCTATGGCCAGCGCAAATAACAGGGGTGACAGGGGGCAACCCTGTCTGGTGCCATTAGTTATATTAAATGGAGTAGACTGGAAACCGAGACCTCTTACCAAGGCAGAGGGGGTAGAATAGAGGGCCTTAATCGCCGTGATCAAATCACTAGGGAATCGGAAATTCTCGGAAGGACTTCCCACAAGAACTGCCAACGCACCCGATTGAAGGCCTTCTCGGCATCTAATGATATGATAGATAATGGTTTATGAAGGCTAGAGGAGACACTGAGGATGTTTAGCAGACGCCTAGTGTTATCGGGTCTTCCCGTTTTGGAACAAATCCCACCTGATAGGGATTAATGGGTTGCTGAAGGAAACCCGCCACCCGATTAGCTAGTAACTTAGAAAAGAACTTTACATCTGTGTTAATGAGGGATATTGGCCTATAGCTGGCGCACAGCGAGGGAGCCTTATTTGGTTTAAGTATAGTTATAATGGTAGCCTCGAGAAATTCTTTACTGAAGCTACCCTCGTCCTGAGCAAGATTATAGAGCCTGAGTAATAAAGGGGAGAGTTCCCAAATTTATAGAAGTGGGCTGGGAGGCCGTCTGGGCCAGGGGATTTGAAGGATTTCGAATTTTTGATGACTTGCTGTATTTCCATAAGGGCAAAAGGGGAGCTCAACTGGTCATGCTGTTTTGAGGAGAGTGTGGGGAGGTTCAAGGACTCTAGATATGTGCGTATATCTTCCAGAGAGAGGTCACCCGACGCCTTTCGGAACTGTTTATGTTGTAAAGATTTGAGTAGTATTTGGCGAATTCTTCACCTATTTGGGATGGGATCTTAAGGAGGGAATGTGAAGATCGAATAATGTCAATACGTGAGGTTCCTGCTCTGTTTCTGAGTTTTTGTTGGCCAGAAGGGTATCCGCCTTATTGCTTTTATAATGAAACAGTTGTTTCAATTTGGTTAAGTTAATTTGGGTCCTTTGGAGCTCAATTTGAGAGATATGGTTCTTGACATTAGCAATTTGAAGTGCTAGGGCTGTTGATGGAGTGACTCTGTTCTGTGTTTCTAAATCCCTAAGCTTAATGTGGGCTTGTGACAGAGTCAATCCCGCTTGCTTCCTAAGGTGCGCTTGTTTGCTTATCAGGAGCCCCCTAATAGTCGCCTTTGCAGCCCCCCATAGAGTGTCATCCCTAACCTATGTGTTATCGTTGGTTTGTATAAAGTGTATGAGTTCCTTATGAATTTCCTCTCTAAACGGGACATCTCTAAGGAGGTGGTGGGGCATGCGCCAGTGGACTCTTATGTGTGGGGAATTCGCCGAGCGTATGTCAGCTAGGACATGATCATGATCTGACCAGGCACAAAGGGAAATGTTGGCTTGCGCAATAAGGTCTAGGGTGTCAGTCGTGGAAAAAATGTAATCTAGCCTAGCGTATTGCTTGTGCGGGTGAGAGAAATGTGTGTAATCTTTATCTTTTGGATGGACAGCTCTCCAAACATCATAGTAGCCCGAGCAGGACATTAAATTACGGAACCTACTGGCCAACAGTTCAGCAGAAAAGTGTGTCTTACCTGTGTCAACAGATTTCCTATCAGCTCTAGGGTCCCAGACCATGTTAAAATCCCCAGCCAAAATGACTCTACCCTACTTGACCTGGTCAATAACATGGAGGATATGGGCTGGTGGGTGTTGAGGAGGTAAACTGAGGCCAGTGTATAGAACAAATGATTTAATCTACAGATCAGAATGACGTAACGAGATTGAGGGTCTTTAAGACTTGGATAGGCTCAAAAGCGATCCGCTTGTGGAGTAGGATGGCAGTACCTCTCGCTTAGTAAAAGGGGCATATTCGATGTGGGTGTAGGATTTGGAGGAAAGTCTAAGGGGTTCATTCGCTAACCAATGTGTTTCCTGAAGGAAAACAATATCAGGGTTATGGTGTTTTAATGAACGTAGTAAGAGACTACGTTTGTGAGGAGAGTTGAGTCCTCTGGCATTGTGAATAAAAATTCTTAGAGTGGATTGAGCCATGCATCAGGGTGTAGGGGCAATAATGGTTAGGTATAATAATCTCTGAATGTTTAGTGGGGGGGGGGGGGGTAAGGGGAAAGGGGGAGAGGTAGGTAGAGTGGGAAAGATACTAAGAAAGTGTCTGAAGTGCGGTGGAAATAGTCCACCTCAAAGGAACCCTAGAGTGGACTTCTAAATGGGGGGAGAACACTAGGGCCAGAAAGCCAGCCCCGCTCCAAAACAAACAACATTATGTCAATAAGTAATAAACAATAAAACCTAGGTTAAACAGTGAAGAATCGTGCAACAAACATTGAGAAAGGTGCATTTCTGAATACAGGTATTTAAGGACAAGTGGTATCAGTCTAGTAATACCATTGGCATAGGAGTATATTTATGTCTTCTGGCATGGACAATGAGTGAAGGTCCAGGTTAAGTATAAAGGTGCCTGGTTACACAGGCTTGGTAAAGAGGTAGTAAAATATTCACTGAGATCTTAACCACTTGTGTATCCAATCAAGCAGTAGCCCCAGACAGTCCAAGAGAGTCATGTGATTGCTGCAGCTTAGGACACTTCAACCTTTGGTCTTTGCAGAACATTAAGGTGCTGAAGCACGTAGTTTAGGGCGTGAAGGCAATTGTGATGGTGGGGGTTCCTGCTGGAGACCCCAAGACGTGAGGAGAGAGAGACCCTGAGATACAGATTCACCAAATCTTTCACTCAGTGTTGGTTTCTTAAAGGTGGCTTGCATCAGTCAATCTTCTTAAAGAAAGCTATGAAAGCACACTATAACATTTCTTGGCTTGTCCAGGACCACCACCATGGAACGGAGGGCCCTGTGAGCTCACTCCATGGTGCCTGTTAATCCCTCGGGAGAGTCAATTAGCTCCCGAAATAGAGCCTGCAGGTAGTCCTGTAGGTCAGCCGGCGAGATAGATTCTGGGATGACTCTGCTTCTGGACCTGTCTTCAACGTCTGTGAGCTTGAATTCCAGTTGTGATATTTGTTGAGCTAGGTTTTCTGAGTACGCTAGTAGACTGGATTGGTCCACGAGTATGTCATCTTGTTTGCGCTCCAAGGCATCCACTCTCTATCCGATATCAGAGATCTCCTTTTTCAACTCAGCCGAGCTTCGCTGTATCTCCTGGGTTTGAGTGACCAACAACTTTTTGAGTGTAGATTCTGTGATAAAGTGCTGAGAAGCAGCAACAGAATGTGTGCTAGATAGGGTCTCCTCATCCTGAGAGTCAGGGTCACTCAGTTCCCTGTGGGACTCCAGGGCCGATTCCTTGGTCATACACCGTTTTTTGGAATTTAGAGTTGTATTTGGGATGCTTTCTGGCTGAATGAGACATCGTGAATGGTGCTCTGTCACCAGTGGGGAAATCTTGAAGTAGACAGCTATGCAAATAAGGCTATACACACCACTGTTGAGGAATAAACAGGTTAAGTAAACAGATGCATTGACATACCTGGTTTTACACATATACCTTTAAAGCGGGGCTGGGTGGCAAGTCACATATAGGGCTACATTACCATATCAATAACCTACAATTCCCTTAGAGAAGATACATAAAGCAAGGCAACTTAGTGAGTGAGCTGATACGGTATTGGGAAGCCTATTCTGCTAAAAATACAGTACGCCTATCACCTATCAGCACGCAAAAAGTATCACTCAGCAAGGGCCAAGAAACCCCCTCTTAACTCGGGGGAAAGGGGATACGACCCGAAGGAAGGGAAAAAGGGAGGGTGAAGTGACCAGTACAGACTAGCTTGGCTGGAAAGGGAGAGTCTCGAGGGGATCTCACAGGTCACGGTACATAAAGGGATATTTCAGTCTACTGCACAAATTACACAGGGTATATGGAGATCATCATACAAATGTATAATATAACACAGAGACCCTGTTAAAGAAAATAGCAAAATGACACTACACTTTGGGTTATTATCCCAAAGACATTGGAGCTGGCACAGCAGATATTATAGTATGAAAGAAGCACGATAAGTAATATTAAGTCCAGGACTACTTTTATAAGAGTAAATTCTTATGGCTCCTTGGAGAAAACTCAATACCACTGGCCAAGCGTGGGTGACCGCTTTAAAAGACACTCCCCAGAGTTCCAAGGAAAGGGGAAATAAATATGTGGGCCTCAGAGGGACCCAGATATGAGCAGAAAAAGTTTACGTTAGGGAGAAGAGTGAAATCAAAGTCCACCACACTGTGGGAGGGGATATAGGGTACACTGGTACTTAGGCTGGTGAATTAGGAGGGAGAGATGATGTTCCCAATGCAGTCAATGTATTTATAATAAACAAATTAAGGAGCCTCCCAACAGGTATCAAGCAGTATTACTTGCAGCGTTCTCAGGGGGGGCCTAAAGTGAAAGCTGAGAGGTTTAATGTACAGAAGATCCGTTATGGTAGGGGAGGCCAGAGAAGAGGGGGTAGGCCCAAGGACAAGTAAAACCCCAGTAGGCGATTGTTTGGTGTGGTACAGATAGTGGCTGCGAACACACTGTGATGTGATTAAAAATATACAGATAAGGGATCATCTCTGAGGGAGAACACTAAGGCCTAGATTTGGAGTTTGGCGGTAGCCGTGAAAACCAGCGTTAGAGGCTCCTAACACTGGTTTTTGGCTACCGCCGGTATTTGGAGTCACTCAAAATAGGGTCTAACGCTCACTTTTCAGCCGCGACTTTTCCATACCGCAGATCCCCTTACGTAAATTGCGTATCCTATCTTTTCAATGGGATTTTAGTATTTAGAGTCGTTTCTGAAGTGAGCGTTAGACATCTAACGACAAAACTCCAGCCGCAGGAAAAAAGTCAGTAGTTAAGAGCTTTCTGGGCTAACGCCGGTTTATAAAGCTCTTAACTACTGTACTCTAAAGTACACTAACACCCATAAACTACCTATGTACCCCTAAACCGAGGTCCCCCCACATCGCCGACACTCGAATACATTTTTTAACCCCTAATCTGCCGACCGCCACCTACGTTATCCTTATGTACCCCTAATCTGCTCCCCCCTAACACCGCCGACCCCTGCATTATATTTATTAACCCCTAATCTGCCCCCCTCAACGTCGCCTCCATCTGTCTACACTTATTAACCCCTAATCTGCCGACCGCAAAGCGCCGCCAACAAAGTTATCCTTATGTACCCCTAATCTGCTGCCCCTAACACCGCCGACCCCTATATTATATTTATTAACCCCTAATCTGCCCCCCACAACGTCGCCTCCACCTGCCTACACTTATTAACCCCTAATCTGCCGAGCGGACCGCACCGCTATCATAATAAAGTTATTAACCCCTAATCCGCCTCACTAACCCTATAATAAATAGTATTAACCCCTAATCTGCCCTCCCTAACATCGCCGACACCTAACTTCAATTATTAACCCCTAATCTGCCGACCAGAGCTCACCGCTACTCTAATAAATGTATTAACCCCTAAAGCTAAGTCTAACCCTAACACTAACACCCCCCTAAGTTAAATATAATTTACATCTAACGAAATTAATTAACTCTTATTAAATAAATTATTCCTATTTAAAGATAAATACCTACCTGTAAAATAAATCCTAATATAGCTACAATATAAATTATAATTATATTGTAGCTATTTTAGGATTAATATTTATTTTACAGGCAACTTTGTAATTATTTTAACCAGGTACAATAGCTATTAAATAGTTAAGAACTATTTAATAGCTAAAATAGTTAAAATAATTACAAAATTACCTGTAAAATAAATACTAACCTAAGTTACAATTAAACCTAACACTACACTATCAATAAATTAATTAAATAAACTACCTACAATTACCTACAATTAACCTAACACTACACTATCAATAAATTAATTAAATACAATTCCTACAAATAAATACAATTAAATAAACTAGCTAAAGTACAAAAAATAAAAAAGAACTAAGTTACAAAAAATAAAAAAATATTTACAAACATAAGAAAAATATTACAACAATTTTAAACTAATTACACCTACTCTAAGCCCCCTAATAAAACAACAAAGCCCCCCAAAATAAAAAATGCCCTACCCTATTCTAAATTACTAAAGTTAAAAGCTCTTTTACCTTACCAGCCCTGAACAGGGCCCTTTGCGGGGCATGCCCCAAGAAGTTCAGCTCTTTTGCCTGTAAAAAAAAACATACAATACCCCCCCCAACATTACAACCCACCACCCACATACCCCTAATCTAACCCAAACCCCCCTTAAATAAACCTAACACTAAGCCCCTGAAGATCTTCCTACCTTGTCTTCACCTCACCGGTTATCACCGATCGGTCCTGGCTCCGATATCTTCATCCAACCCAAGCGGGGGCTAGACATCCACTGAAGAAGTCCAGAAGAGGGTCCAAAGTCTTCATCCTATCCGGGAAGAAGAGGCGATCCGGACCGGCAACCATCTTGATCCAAGCGGCATCTTCTATCTTCATCCAATGACGACCGGCTCCATCCTGAAGACCTCCACCGCGGACCCATCTTCTTCCGGCGACGTCCAACTGAAGAATGACGGTTCCTTTAAGGGACGTCATCCAAGATGGCGTCCCTCGAATTCCGATTGGCTGATAGGATTCTATCAGCCAATCGGAATTAAGGTAGGAATATTCTGATTGGCTGATGGAATCAGCCAATCAGAATCAAGTTCAATCCGATTGGCTGATCCAATCAGCCAATCAGATTGAGCTTGCATTCTATTGGCTGTTCCGATCAGCCAATAGAATGCGAGCTCAATCTGATTGGCTGATTAATTTATTGATAGTGTAGTGTTAGGTTAATTGTAGGTAATTGTAGGTAGTTTATTTAATTAATTTATTGATAGTGTAGTGTTAGGTTTAATTGTAACTTAGGTTAGTATTTATTTTACAGGTAATTTTGTAATTATTTTAACTATTTTAGCTATTAAATAGTTCTTAACTATTTAATAGCTATTGTACCTGGTTAAAATAATTACAAAGTTGCCTGTAAAATAAATATTAATCCTAAAATAGCTACAATATAATTATAATTTATATTGTAGCTATATTAGGATTTATTTTACAGGTAAGTATTTATCTTTAAATAGGAATAATTTATTTAATAAGAGTTAATTAATTTCGTTAGATGTAAATTATATTTAACTTAGGGGGGTGTTAGTGTTAGGGTTAGACTTAGCTTTAGGGGTTAATACATTTATTAGAATAGCGGTGAGCTCCGGTCGGCAGGTTAGGGGTTAATAAGTGTAGGCAGGTGGAGGCGACGTTGTGGGGGGCAGATTAGGGGTTAATAAATATAATATAGGGGTCGGCGGTGTTAGGGGCAGCAGATTAGGGGTACATAGGGATAATGTAAGTAGCGGCGGTTTACGGAGCGGAAGATTAGGGGTTAAAAATAAAATGCAGGTGTCAGCGATAGCGGGGGCGGCAGATTAGGGGTTAATAAGTGTAAGGTTAGGGGTGTTTAGACTCGGGGTACATGTTAGAGTGTTAGGTGCAGACGTAGGAAGTGTTTCCCCATAGCAAACAATGGGGCTGCGTTAAGAGCTGAACGCGGCTTTTTTGCAGGTGTTAGGTTTTTTTTCAGCTCAAACAGCCCCATTGTTTCCTATGGGGGAATCGTGCACGAGCACGTTTTTGAGGCTGGCCGCGTCCGTAAGCAACTCTGGTATCGAGAGTTGAAGCTGCATTAAAAATGCTCTACGCTCCTTTTTTGGAGCCTAACGCAGCCTTTATGTGGACTCTCAATACCAGAGTTATTTTTATGGTGCGGCCAGAAAAAAGCCGGCGTTAGTTTTTCGGGTCGTTACCGACAAAACTCCAAATCTAGCGGTAAGTTAATAATGTGGTGGTCAGGAAATGTTACATAGGCTTAAATCTCACCCAAATCCTCACAAATGACCGCTTCTCCAGAGCAGCAACCCTCGTGAATAGTGTATGCCCAAGCAGGCCTCGCCGGACCCTCACAGATGACGTAAGGCACCACCGGATCCTCTGTGGTCTCACAACTCCTCTTCAAAAGCCCTATGGAAGCCACCGGGGTGAACAACTGCCCACAATCCGGGGAGAGGGTGGGTTATCCTCCTCTCAGAAGACTCCATGGACCCTGTGGGTGACGTCCCTTTCTTCTCCCAGAGGCCACAAGATGGCCGCCGTTGGCGCCAAAAGATCCAGTTGGTAAGTGCCGGGACCTCCTCAGGCGATCTGCACCTCTAGGACCTCGCTGACGGCTCTCCTGCACCTCCGATTCCCCTACTCTATGCAGCTTGGTGCTGTGTGTCCGCCCAAATAAGCGATCGGTGCCGGTGAGCAATTAGGTGACTCAGAAGGACTTTGTGACCTCCCAGGTAGAGTAGGCAGCTGTGAGCCCCTTCGACTTAGCTACACTATAGGTATGGCTCAAATCTTCAGCTCTGGAGCGGATCCCGGCCTTTCGGAGCTCGGCGGGTGGAATCCCCGCAATGTGAGCAGCTGTGCTTCAGTCCGTACAATGGGCAGGCGTGATATCTGTCGTTGGTTTCATCCAAGATCACCTTTCAGTCTCAGATGACTATTATATGGGCTACGGGTAGGGTATATATCTCACTGCCAAGTTTAGGGGTTTTGTATATCGTTTTTATGCAATGATAGCCCGGAGCTCTGTGAGTGTGCTTCTGCTCAGCACGGCGGTTAGCTCCGCCCCGCAAATGATTTCTTTTTCATGCCATGATAGACTGCACTCCTCTTCTGTATTTAGTGATACAATATGTCAGGGAGATCTCCAGAGGACTCATCAGGAAAATAGCTTGGATATAAGTTTATTTCTGATGTGTGTTCTATGTTGTTTAGTAAATGAGGCAGGCAGTTTTTATTCTTAAATCTAGGTAAGTGTCATACAGTATACAATACATACACTACTCACATACATACACAAACATTCACAGACTACAAACATGCACACACACACACACATAAAATGTATAGACAGACAGACACACGCATATACAGACAGCAACATACATGCACTACTCACACACTGACACACACACATACATTCACATACATGCAAATTCACACAATACAAACATACACGCATTCACTCACATACATACATACAAACATATACTACTCACTCACATACACACACACACACACCATTACACACACACACACTCACACACGCATGTGCCCACTCACACATACTTACATACAAACACATACACACACACATACATTCACACACATGCACAGATAGACAGACATAAAGACAGACACAACCATACAGGCATGCACAAACACATATACATACACTATTCGCACACTGGTACACACACACATAAACACCTAAATGGGGAATTATTTTCTCTATAGTTATAGATAAAATAGTTATCTGTAGGTTTTATTAGCACATCTCTGTAACAGTTTGTCAAAGACTATCAATGGAATGGTATGTAATTGGGAGGGGGCGGCAAAATGTATCCTCGCCTGTGTGGCCAAAAATCCTAGCACTGGCCCTGGTTAAACTGCATCAACAAATGCATAATGTAAATGCAATATAATAATACTTACTATGAATTTTAAATGAGCGGTAGATTTTCTTCTGACAAATTTCAAAATTTACTTCAGTATGCTGCCCCCTGTGACAGCCATTAGACAATTGTAAGCCCATATGGATACACTGTCAACTGTTGCACATGCTCAGTAGGAGCTGGTGCCTCAGAAAGTGTGCATATAAAAAGATAAAAGTGCATAATTTGATAATGGAAGCAAATTTGAAAATCTCTTAAAACTTCATGCTCTATCTGAATCTTGTCCCCTCAAATACATTATAAATAAGATAATGTCCTGTCTCTGGTATGGAGAAATAGCTTAGAAAAGAAGATATTTATCTTAAAAAGGGAGTTGCCACTTTAAGGGAGTGCTGTAACTTCAGGAACATGTTCAGGCCACATGTTGTGTAGTATAGGCGTGATCTGGCCCCGGTCCTGCTGGTAACATCTGATGGCAAGCGCACTTGTGCTTTGCAGGTCTATAGCAGGGTTGCACAGAGATTTCCTGTCAGTTACAAAGATGTTACAGTGTCTGACCTAGAAAGGAAACAAGATCATGTAGCATACAGCATTAACAATAATAAGGGTTTGGAATAATGGTTTACCTCTGTTACCCCATTCATTTACTAGGAACTAAAGGGATATTAATATCTCAGTAGAACGTACCTTACAAAAATAATGATTATATTTTAAATGTAAGATATATCTCGAAAGTGTTAATACGGCATGAATATTACTTGCAGTAACTTGTGATGATGGGGGCACGATGCCAATAGGGCTGACCTCATGTTTGTTCAGTGAAATGATCCTGTGTAATAAGTAATTTGATTCTGTGCTAATAGCTAACTGAAATGCTCTTTGAAGCTAATGAAATGTTGTGGCCTCGATTCACTAAACAATGCTAACTTTACTAACACGGTGTGCTGCTCAGTCTCCATTTTATTTAGGTGAACAATATCTCAGCAGTTCTTCTGATAATACAATTGATGCTGTTTTGCAGATGGTTTTCATTTTTGTCATAAGCTTTCATCTGTGCGATTTCTATTTATGTTTGTCTACATATAAACACATGGTGAGCAGCAAGTTTCGAAAAAATAAAGAGCTATAGGAGCGCTTGAGATACCTGTGTAGGAATCTTAGCTGAGTAGGGTCAAAGGTTTTTGAGCCAAACCAAATGTTTATAAATGGTTTTAAAATACGTATTTATTACACAATGTTAAAAAACAGTATCATAAAATAAATATAAAATCAGTATGCAAATGGTATATATAATTATACCATAATTTAGATGTAGTATAGAGTATTAACCCTATCTAAACATAAATCTCTATCTAACAATATGAATATGAGATCGCTTCGCAAATAATTTCGATGTAGTATAGAGTATTAACCCTATCTAAACATAAATCTCTATCTGACAATATGAATATGAGATCGCTTCGCAAATAATTTAAATTCTATGGTTCACGGTATGTAGTTCAAACCTTAGGAGACTTGTTAAGCCATAAGATAAAAAACACATAAGATAAAAAACATATATAAATTGCCAATACAAGTGATAGCGTGGTTAACCTTAAAAAAGTGAAAAATGTGTATAAAAAATAAAAAAAGTTTTTTTAAAAAAGTTTTTAAAAAAAATAAAAAAATAAAAGCCGGTGTACACCTTTATAGGCTTAATGTGAATGTCCTTGCAAATACTAAATATCCTTGAAAATAGTGAAAAAATCGTGAAAAAATGTGTATAATTGTGAAAAAGTCTTAATCCAATCTAATATTCTTTGTGTGACAGTTTATATCCGATATGTGTTGATGTCAATGTTCTTGCAAATGATGTTTGAATCCTAATGTTCCTTTAGTCCAAATATCGATGTTCACAGCTTCTTCTATGTCCTAAATAGAAGAAAATAGAAGAAAATAGAAGAATATAGACAAACATAGTACAATATGCCAATCCAAATGTGGCTTAATAGGTATAGAACTCACCGATTGGGGACCTGAGCCTTCAATATCAGTTCACAATCTACGCGTTTCGATCCTGCTGGATCTTTCTCAAGCAAGTTTCTCTTTTTTTTTTTAAAAAAAAAAAGGTAAGAACCATTCACTGACTGCTTATATACAAAATTATTCCTTACAATAATATAAACTGAAGTGTTTATTATATGTAATATGAACACAATTTGAATTAAATAACGATAATTAAAAAAAGGAATAAAATATGAAATTTTAGCAAAAATTGTTGTAATAATGTACTTTAATAAATAGTGAATACACATATATACAGTGTAACATCTAGCTATATTTTGACTGTATGTGTTTGACAAAATACTTAAAGGGATACTTAACCCAATAGAGCATGCCATTTTAAGCAACTTGCTAATTTACTCCTATTATCATTTTTTTCATTCTCTTGCTATCTTTATTTAAAGAGCAGGAATGTAAAGCTTAGGAGTCGGCCCATTTTTGGTTCAGAACATGGGTTACACTTGCTTATTGGTGGCTAAATGTGGCCTTTAAACCTCTGAAAAAGCATCCAATCAGGTTGCGAAATGCGTCAGGCTCCGTTCCCGCCTATCCATAGGTGACCAGCTAGGATTAGGCTGGCGGTTCTTTCAAATAACTATTTTATGCTTTAAGATTTATGAACTGGTTTTAACACATTGTTACAATTTGTTTTATTGGACACATTGTATCACAAAGGTTTAAGAGCTATGTCTCACAATAAAGCATTTTAAGGCCATTTAAAGAACTAGGAGTTTTATATTAATTGTGTGGTTTACACATCCACTCCTGGGGAAACTACAAGAGTAAAGATCCGTGACAACAGATCAGTGCGAGCCAAGAATGTTACAACAGACAAAGGGAATATCATACAAAGAAACAACTGATGGTCCGGCTTTTTATATACCTCATAATCAATGAGGTTGTTTCATGTGAGTGTGCATTTCCCTTGATCTATGCTGTTTACCATCTTGCTGTGATATACTTGAGTAAGAGAGACAAGATATGCCACTCAAATACTGATAGGGGGCACTCTAAAATGGACAGTAGTTGTAACAGGTGTGTGTATAAAAACCCCTCACAACATACAATGAGTGAAATACTTCACTAGGAGCACTTTTCTTGTGCTCTTGTCCTATTTTTCTTTTTCAGTTTCAAGAAGGCTGAAACGATAGTCTGGGGTTGCTGTGTTCCTTGTTCAGAGAAGAATTGGAGGATTGGATCTAATGTTGCTTAGCACTGCAAAGTGCAAAATTATGCATTAAGGAAAGAAAGATCCAAACGTTAATTATAGGCACAATAACCATTTGCTGACTGTTACAAATGAGAAACTGGACTTGTGAAATATTATTTCAGATGACTTAGAATGCAGTAAAGAATGTATCATTGCAGCGAGTAAGTCCAGTAGAATTCTTGGTTGTATTGTAAGAGGTATTTGTAGCAGAAATAGCGAGGTTCTTATGCCCATTTACAGATCATTAGTTAGGCCTCATCTTGAGTATAGTGGGCAGTTCTGGAGACCATATCTCCAGAAGGATATAAACAAACGGGAATCTGTGCAACGAAGGGCTACTAATATGGTGCATGTTCTAAAAAATTAAAACTTACCAGGAGAGGCTCAATCATCTAAATATGTATAGATTAGAGGAGAGAAGGGAGAGAGGTGATATGATAGCAACTTTCAAGTATATTAAGGGGCTTAGTAAAGCTGAGGCTGTGAGTGTTTTTCATAAAAAGAAAAATTCAAGAGCAAGGGGTAATTAACTCAAACTAAAGGGTAGTAGATTCAGGAGTAATTTGCGGAAGCACTTCTTTACAGAAAGGGGGATTGATTCATGGGGGTCAATTGCGGACAGCATACACTGTCCGTATTCAGCATTGCACAAGCAACTCTAGTGAACTGCTTGTGCAATACCGCTCCCTGCAGATTTGCGGCCAATCGGCCGCTAGCAGAGAGTGTCAATCAGCCCGATCGTATAGGATCGGGCGGATTGCTGTACGTAGCCTCAGAGGTGACATATGAGTTAAGGAGCAGCTGTCTATAGACCGTTGCTTCTTAACTCCTCTTTCCGGCGCGCAGAAACAGGGTGAATTGGCCCAATTTGGCCAATAATAAATTGACCCCATGGAGTAAACTTCCACAAGAGGTGGTATGAGAAACACAGTGGGGGGCTTTAAGAATGCCTGGGAGAAGCATAAGGCTATCCTATGATCTAGATAATTAAAAATTTTAGGAAATATTTGGCAAACTTGTTAGGCCTATGATTCTTATCTACCATCAAAATCTATGTATCTATCTATCTATCTATCTATCTATATATATATATATATATATATATATAAAACATGGAAGGGAACTGCACTCCAAGACCAGACCAGGTACACATCCTGTGACTCAGCAACATCCAGCCCTGGGTGCTAAATAGCACTCCAAAAAAGCTGTGATGTCACCAGACTCACAGGCAGTTAACCCCAGTCCGGAATGGGTGCAAGAAACAAGGGGGATTACAAACAAAAAGTAATACAACACATAGAAACACCCAGCACTCACCAGCTAGCTCACAGCTAAGATAAAATCACAACTGGAAAGGTTAGTTACCGCATCTGGCCAAATGGGAAAGCTCAGGCACCACGTCAAGGTCCTTTCCACTGCCTGAGTCCCTAACACAGCCACACCATCATGCGAGCTCACAAAGCCAAACAGACTGAGAACAAAGAAGAGGTGCACAGGTGGATGTAATTACCCAGAGAAAATACAAAACATGATAAAGGCCCCGGCCGAAACGTTTACATCTGCCCTCCTGAGTGTGTACCCTCATTCACACAACTGCCCACACTGTGGGTATTCTTACAAATTGGTCTAATACCAAACAAATACAGTCAGCGCTCGGATCTCTCTAGCGCACCAGACGAAACCTAGAACACTAAGCAACCTGAGACGCCTACAGACATCTAAGGTAAAAAGCTTCCAACCTTCAGGATTTTCCAAAGCAGCAAGCTTTTTTTACGGATCACATGTGTCCAAGACACCACATCTACAAGCCTCTTAGAGACTCCTGCAAACCCTAAAAGAGTGTTTAAAAGCTCTAAAACATATATCAGGGTAGACAGTCTCAGAGACCAACGGACATTTGGACATCGACTCATCCACACTGAAACTCCAGCAAGCCTCAAGGAGGTATACAGTTTCAATCTATCCAAAGAGATAGTCTCAGTCATTCAACGGACACTAGGACATTGGCTAAATTGAAACCTCAGCAAACCTCAAGGAGGTACACATTTTAAATCTATCTAAAAAGACATTGTATTCACCCCAAAGAGACTTTGCAGCCATCGGAAGCTTTTTCGATCACACAAATAACGAGAACATTTGTAACCATAAAGATTAACACATTTGTGTCAACACATCAACTGTGAATTAAAAGAGATACTTAAAGAGTATCCTTTTTATCGCAAAAAAGGTATTCATCTCACTCCTAACCTATTTTATGCCTCTTTAACGGCATCTACAAGCCAATTTGAGAACCCTAATTCTCTGGACAAAAACGTGAGTACACATATGCCCAGCTTAACTCTATAAATCACAGAGTGTGCCGTAAGCTAGATATACTCAAATCTTCTCCAGAACTTAAGAGAAATACACAAGGCTTTTTGAGCACAAGAAATACGGGACTGTATCCAAAATATATTGGTCAAATCACACGTTTTTATTCAATATTTCGTAGTCAGAGAAATTGTTTTTATATATTATCCTTGAACATTGTTTTTATTGCACTGTGCATATTATAGACTGTACACCTTCCATACGTTATTATTTTAATGGTACTAGAGCTCTATACCAATGTTTAAAAGTGTTTTAAAATAAATATAATTTTATGTCAATATTAGTTTATTTTTATTTGCTACAAACAATATTGTGGTACAATTCATAACATTAGCTCCCCTCACCCTGGTTATCATATATCTTATCTATAGACAGCCGTTTGAAGGAACAACTGTCATTTTTGTAGGGTTCAGGGCGTGGTAAATACTAAGTTTTAAAACAAATCATATTTTTAGGTGCACTCACTCTAGACTTGTTTCTTTTCAAGTCCTTAGCTACTAGCCAGGCCAAAGTGTTACTCCCGACTTCTGATCCCACCCACGTTCACTACTCCAATCCACTTTGTATTTGTTTAGCCATTGTGAAACACCTTATTGTGTAGTAATTTTTTATATTTTTCTATTCTGTACCATAACAAATTAAATACTGCTACATACAGTAATAAATTAACAAAAATAAGCGTATAACATGTAGAAACATCAAGAAGAGGTTCTGGGGAAGATAACTGACAGTGCTGACAGTCATGGAAGGTCATAGCAGACCTTGGCCTCGATTTATCAATGCGTCAATCTCGGTGCATTAGCTGGCGTCAATACACTCGCTAGACATCACTACCGCAAATTTACATACGACTCCCTTATTTATGAAAAGCTCAGTCAAAAACACGCGCATGAGCATCAGACTTTTGTTAAATAAGAGTCATCGATGTCGCGAATATCCTTTTTTTTCTTAATCTTTACCCTGAATGTCTATAAAGTGAAGACATTTTATTCTTTTTCTTGCAACTTTATTTATACCATTGTGTGTGTGTATATGTGTATATATATATATATATATCTTCGAATATACTCATATATACATACATATATATACAGTATATATATATATATATATATATATTATTATGATTTTTAATTTTACAAGGAATCAGGGTATGCAATACACAGACTTATTACTGTAGCATGAGAACAGAAGTGAACCATGGTAACATATTTATAAAATGGACATGAATATGATAGTTCATTAATATTGAACATTACTGACAAAAAAGACGCGTTCATTTCAATTATTAGTTTGTTTATTGTAAGATGTCTGTGACGACAAAAAACATTAGAGCAAACATTTTCAGACTCCCATTGATTCCTATGACATTCGCGGCCTCAGAGGTGGCAGTTTGAACGATAGGTCTGCTGCATCGTAATGGGCGCGAGCTTAAATGTTGAATATTTGATACATTTCAAAGAATTCAATTACAATCGAATGACAACTCGTATCATCAGTATTACACTACAATTTTTCAGGATATCAGAGCGGATCATCAGTATTCCGCTTGAAGACCACGAGCATCGATATGCGTCCGATTCATCTCATGGGAGTGTAAATTATATTGAACATTGCAACATTTGACAATCTTGACGCTTTGTTTACTACAGCTAATCAATCTCACGTATTTTTCAACACAGAATTAAATCGTATTATCTGTTGAAGCCTTGATAAATCAAGGCCGATGAGTCTAAGCACTAATGGGGTCCCTACAACCCTAGAGGGATTACCTATCCTTGCCCTTTCGTGGATATATAATATCTGTGGTTGCTGTGTTCTTTGTTCAGAGAGGGATTGCCTGGTATTTTGGGGATAGACTGAACTTGTTAGGCTGGATCAGACTGATATACTTCAGGAAAGTTCTTCTTTGTGAAAACTAGTATTAGGCTAAAAGAGACTACTCACAGGTGGTAAATCGCTATAGAGCAAGCTAACATGTTATTGCGCTGAAATGTTCGTTTCTCAGAGCACTTCTCTTTCTGTGTGTGTGTGTGTGTGTGTGTATATATATATATATATATATATATATATGCTGTGTATATATATATATATATACGCACACACACATATATATATAAAACTACCTGGCCTTTACCATGTCCTGCTTAAATTTACCAGGCCTTGAGCTCATTTAGGTTGAGAGCCACTGTTCTACATTAAAGGGACATAGAAGACAATATTAAACTTTCATGATTCTGAGCATGCAGTTTAAAATGACTTCTGCTATTACATTTTTAAATTTTCTTCATTCTCTTGGTATCATTTATTGTTGAGCACACCTCACGAGCGTTTGTGTCTTGAGCATTATATTGCAGCGGTGTTTGCAACAATATTTGTGAAAATGTTATACATTGCTGCAAACACTGTTACCCTTAAATTTCTTACATTTCATTCCAGAACTTCAAACTTCCTACATTTTTGGGGACTGTCACGGTTTGGGAGTTCTGCATTCCTGTCCCTCCCATAACTTCCCCTTAATGGGGTAGAAAGGTCAAAATTTAAATGTGCATGTGTGTATTTTAATTTTAAATAAATCATTTTTACAACATTCTTCCATCAGCAAAAATGCTTTTAGTAAATGTTATTACTGTTTAGCTGCAAACGCACATATTCTACATGTGCCTAAAGGGATTCAAACCCCATAACTGGTGTATATTGCATCAGTGAAGACTTTAAATGTGTCATACAAGCTGCTGCAATCTCTCTTGAGAATTTGTGGTGTTTGAATGCTGGGGCACAGGGGGCGTACAACATTTGTGTGTATGCTGCTAACTAACAGATATGACTTTTACTAGAAGGATTTTTGTTAACCGATTTGTATTGCAAAAAATGTTTTTATTTAATATTGAAGTACACTCATGCATATTTCAGTTTTTACCTTTCTATCCCTTTAAGGGCAAATATCCAGAGTAAAACCAGGGGGCATACCTGACTCCATTAATAGCCTGCATGACTTTGCCACAGCCTTCCAACACTGCCCACAACATGACCAACCCAGCCCAATGCATATGTAGCCCCGCCCTTTCAAAAAAAATGTCATTAAGAAATATTGCCCTGGTAAGTTTACACTAAACATATATTAGTTTATTGTAAACTGTTTCTTCCTGAAAGCATATCATTACATCATGTTGCCAATGAACATTGAATAAATCAGGAAGTTTAAAATAAGAACACTAAAAATAAACTCCCCCCCCCCCCCAAATTATTTTATATCTAATGAATATAAATAGCCAGTTGCAGGAAATTGTGATATGAAATTATTCCAAATGGTAATTTATAAACAAAGTGTACAAGAGAATAAAAAGACACCCAAAGACTTACCAGGTCAGGTGATGCTTGAGAACATGTAAAAAAAAATCCTCTTGGCACAATGTATATACTTTATGGAATCTTATAGAATATTGTAAGTGTATCACGGCACTAAAATAGGAAAACCTCATGTAGTGTGGTTGCCCTTCTTGGCAGGAGGCACCAGTCCTGCTGTTATAGATGGTGCTAATCAACCAGCACTGACACTAACTCCTAGATTACAAGTGTTGCGCTAACTGTAGCGCAAGTGCAATATATATATATATTTTTTAAGGCTACCTAGAGCGTCTTCAGCCTCTCTAACCTCACCAGTCCTTTTGTTATTAAATACTATTTAATAACATAAGGACTGGTGAGGCTAAAGAGGCTGAAGACGCTCTAGGGAGCCTAAAAAAAAACACATTGCACTTGCGCTACAGTTAGCGCAACACTTGTAATCTAGGCATAAGAATGCCAGAAGTGCTATCAGACATTTTTGCATGTGCTATTCAATATAAATTTGAGCTTCCTTTGTTTTATTTATTTTTGCAGGCATCAGCATAAGAGGGATATGAAAGTTTTTTTTTGTTTCTCTATACTAAACAGTGAAATAAAAAACTAGTTTAATCTTCAGCCATTAAAATGTAACACTTTGTAAAAAAAAATTTCCACACACAAAGTGAACCCCCTGTACCTCCCCCAACACATACATAAACAGTAACAATGATAAAGAAGAAGGCGCCGCAATAGTGCAAAATCACTGGAAACTATTGGTGACCAAAGACAGCATGTGTCATACTCACAAATTTGAAGGCACTTAGAAAGTGCAAGTCACGCCTCCTGAACTCTTACGAGCCGTTCAGAGAGCTCACGGTGGCAAACAGGTTCAGTTTTTACTCCGAAATCCGTGCATGTCCTTAATGTGTTTCCAATAACTTGTTATACCAGCTGCAGAGTTTAAAAGGTTTGATTGCGGAACAGCTGAACTCCCCACTGACTTTTAGCTGGTATCGGAGTCATACACGCATGGATTTCGGAGTAAAAACTGAACCTGTGTGCCACAGTGAGCTCTCTGAACGGCTCATAAGAGTTCAGGAGGCATGACTTGCACTTTCTAAGTGCCTTCAAATTTGTGAGTATGACATATACTGTCTTTGGTCACCAATAGTTACCAGGGATTTCCTTCTTAATATAAGGAGAGTCCACGGCTTCATTCCTTACTGTTGGGTAATACTGAACCTGGCCACCAGGAGAAGGCAAAGACACCCCAGCCAAAGGCTTAAATACCTCTCCCACTTCCCCTGTCCCCCCGTCATTCTTTACCTTTCGTCACAGGAGGATGGCAGAGAAGTGTCAGAAGATTTCAGAGTTGTTCCTCAGGAGGGGTATATGCCTTTCGATATGGAACTGGAGTTTTAAGTGGTATTGTCAGCCTCTCAGTGAGAGCATTGACGAAAGTTAGAGTCTGGAGATGCAGGGAGAGTCTTCATGTGAACCCATCCAGACTGCCTGCTAACAGCTCCTTAAGCAACCAGTGTTGACGAGTTTCACTGTCTGCTTTTCTTCACTCAAGTCCATGTCAGGAGCGATGCTACAAGACTGTCACACTTGAGAGGCTGTGTTTCTGTTCCACACATGATACTTTGATTTTATGCTGCTTTATGTGTGAGATTTTTTTTTGGGGGGAGGGCTCATAGACTGTTGTTATGTGGTAACGGAACATACAGGTTTTTACTTTCACTTTGAACGCTGTGCAGCTTGTAGCTTGGCGTTTTTTTTCTCATAGGAGGGGCAGTCCTGTGTTGCGCACCACGTGACCGGGTGTAGTCACACTTTCATTTTCTCTTTCCTGACTGAGCTAGCTGTCGAGAGAAGTCGCTTGTTTCTCTGTTTGCCTGGGTCTAGAAGGTGGTGAGTGCCCCAGTCATTGGGAGTATAAAGGTGCCGTTTTGTGAGAAATAAAAAGTTAATTTATTCTGTATCCTACTGTTGTTAGCGCAAGCTATGGAGGATTCTGATATGCTTGAGTGTTCTCCCTCTATTTCTAATAGTAATACCTGTCTAAAATTTCAGTACGTGGGTATGACTACCCGTGACATTCGTACTCGTATCCGTGAACATTTGGGATTAGGAATGAAAATCACTGCTCTGATCTTGCGAGTCATTTTATTGATATTCATCATGGAAATGTGTGCAGTTTTACATGGAATGCCATAGAAATCATTAATAATAATCCTAGAGGTGGTGATAAATGGTCCACCTTGGCACGCCAGGAGGTCTATTGGATCCATAAACTGTGCACACTAAAACCTGATGGTTTCAATTCAGAGAATGATCTTATTAATTTTTGGGGGAACTAATATATATGTATTTCATCTAATTAATTTTTAAGATATATCTGGTAAATACTCTGAATGAATTATTTGTATATTTAGCTACTTATGTTTATATATTTATGTATATTAAGCTATAGTGATTATTTACATTTTTTCATTTATTTTTTCAGAGAGTTTATTATAATTTGAAACATATCAACTTTAATTTATATATATATATCTTTTATTAATATGATTATTTATTTATTATTAATTATTTTGAATTTTCATTATTAGATGTTCTCCCTGATTCTGATCTATATACATTCCCTCTTCTTTTGTTGTATATATATGTGTACATATTTATGTAGAATTAGCTATTTTTTCTTTCTTTATTTTTCATTATTATCAATAAGGCCATTGATTATAGGTGTCAAAATGCCTATTATATATATATCTTTTGTGTGATGATCCCTTTAAATGGTGTTTTGGAGGTGTGTGATTTTTTAACCAATGGGTAATCTGTGTAGGATATATAAACTTGTATCACCTGTGAGCATGTATGGTCTATGATTACGGCTGAACCCTGCCGAAACGCGTAAGATCTGCTCTTTCCTTCTTCACGCTAATTTTTTGATGCCCATATGTTTTAATTTTCTAATAAAGAATTGACTTTTTATTTAATATTTTTGTTCTTTGGATCGCCTTTTTTTCTAGTAATACCTGTCTATATTGTGAGGAGGCCTTGGTGTACCCTCTCAACTGTGTTATATATGCATCAACAAGGTTATTATGTATAAGAAGGTTAACCCCTTTAGTACTACTGAGCCGTCCACCTCTGAGGACTCGCCGTCCCATGAGGTGCATACCCATCAGTCATATCACATGCAGCTTACCGTAGCACGCCTGATCCTCCATCTGGAGGGAGGCTTTTACCATCGGACTTTACAGCGCAGTTAAATACGGCGGTGTCTGAGGCTCTCAGTGCTTTACCTCACCCCGGCCAAGCGCAAGCAAAAGGTTAAACATAGCTCTCCGGTCCAGGGGACATCCAGTGATTTATTAGATTTGTCTGCTTTTCAAGTATTTCAGGATAGGTCACACTCTGAGTCTTCAGAGGGTGAAATTTCTGGATGGAAGTCTGCTACCTCTAGGCCTCTGCCTGCAGAGGAGCCAGCCTTTAGATTTAAAATTGAACACTTAAGTTTTCTTCTAAAGGAGGTTCTGTCGACATTAGAGGTTCCAGAGGCCAATTTGCCTGATGACCCGTTGATCCCTAAATTAGACAGAGTGTACGTGGACATGGTAGCGCCGCTAACTTTTCCTGTACCTGTAAAAATGGAGAACATTATTAAAAACGAGTGGGATAGAATTGGATCTTCCTTTTCCCCTTCGTCTGCCTTTAAAAATGATTCCCGGTCCCGGACTCTCAGCTGGAATTGTGGGGTTCCGCCCTAAGATGGATGGTGCTATATCCACGTTAGCTAAGTGTACTACTATCCTTCTTGAGGATAGCTCGTCTTTCAGAGAGCCGATGGATAAGAAGATAGAAACTTTTCTCAGGAAAATGTTTCAGCAAACGGGATATTTATTTCAACCGGCAGCGACTGTTGCCTTGGTTGCTGGAGCTGCGGCCTACTGGTGTGACTCCTTAGTGGATTTGATCGAGGTGGAGGGTCCCCTTGATGTTATCCAAGAAAGAATTAAAGCTTTGAGAATTGCTAATTCTTTTATCTGTGATGCAAACATGCAGGTTATTCGCCTGAATGCTAAAATTTCTTGTTTCTCAGTACAGACCCGTCGGGCGCTCTGGCTGAAGTCCTGGTCTGCGGACATGACTTCTAAGTCTAGATTACTTTCCCTCCCCTTTAAGAGAAATATTTTATTTGGTCCAGGCCTGGACTCCATTATCTCCACGGTTACAGGGGGCAAGGGTGCCTTCCTACCGCAGGATAAAAAGAACAAATCTGTGGGACAAGAATCTAATTTTCTTTCCTTTCGTTCTGAAAAATCCCAACGTCAGCAGTCTTCCTCTAAGCCCGAGCAAACCAAGAGCACTTGGAAGCCTGCTCAATCCTGGAATAAATCCAAGCAAAGCAAAAAGCCTGCCAAGAACAAGTCGGCATGAAGGGACGGCCCCCGATCCGATGCTGGATCATGTAGGGGGCAGACTGTCGCTGTTTTCAGACACTTGGTTCAGGGACGTGCAGGATCCGTGGGTCCTGGAGGTCATAGCTCAGGGATACAAGATATGTTTCAAATCTCATCCACCCAAGGGCAGATTTCTCTTCTCAAGCCTGTCTTCAAAGCCAGAAAAGAGGGAAGCCTTTCTGGGGTGCGTGCAGGATCTTTCCTCCTTAGGGGTCATTGTCCCGGGTTCCTATAGCAGAAATAGGTTTGGCATATTACTCAAACCTGTTTCTGATCCCAAAGAAGGAGGGAACTTTCCGCCCGATTCTGGACCTAAAGTGCTTAAACAAGTTTCTAAATGTCCCCTCGTTCAAGATGGAGACAATGAGGTCCATCCTTCCTCTAGTTCAGGAAGGACATTTCATGACCACTACAGATCTGAAGAATGCCTACCTTTACGTTCCAATCCACAGGGACCACTTCCAGTTCCTAAGGTTTGCATTCCTGGATTAGCAATTCCAGTTCATTGCATTTCCGTTTGGTCTAGCTACTGCTCCAAGAATCTTTACAAAGGTTCTAGGGACTCTCCTGGTCATCGCCAGAACCCGGGGTATAGCAGTTGCTCCCTACTTGGATGACATTCCGGTTCAAGCACCATCCTTTCGCCTGCCGGAGGACCATTTGATATCTCTTCTATCCTTTCTTCGATCACATGGATGGAAGATAAACATAGAGAAGAGTTCTCTTATTCCAAGCACCAGGGTAGAATTCCTGGGTACTATAATAGACTCAATATCCATGAGCCATCTGTGGCTCAGTGTATGGAGGTAATTGGTCTCATGGTGTCCAGCATGGGCATAATTCTCTTTGCCAAGTTTCCGTCTCAGACCGTTACAGCTGTGCATGCTGAGACAGTGGAACGGCAATCATTCGGATCTGTCTCAACAGATTTCCCTGGACATCTGGTGGACAGAATCACTCTCTTGGTGGCTCTGTCCAGATCATCTATCACGAGGGACATCCTTTCTCAGACCATCCAGGGAGATTGTGACTACAGGCGCAAGTCTCTCAGGATAGATATTGACGGCAGATAAGAGCCATAGGCCTAGCAAGTCTGCCCGACCTTACCTAATAGTATAAACTTATCTAGTTCGTAGGATAGCCTTATGCTTGTCCCATGCATTTTTAAAGTCCCCCACAGTGTTTGTTGCTACTACCTCTTGAGGAAGTTTATTCCATAAATCAGTCACTCTTTCTGTAAAGAAGTGCTTCCTCAAATTACTCCTGAATCTACTACCCTTTAGCTTGAGCTCATGACCCCTTGTTCTTGAATTTTCCATTTTATGTAAAATACCCACAGCCTCAGTTTTACTAAACCCTTTAATGTACTTGAAAGTTGCTATCATATCACCTCTTTCCCTTCTCTCCTCTAAGCTATACATATTTAAGTCATTGAGCCTATCCTGGTAAGTTTTATTTTTTAGACCATGTACCATTTTGGTAGCCCTCCTTTGCACAGATTCAAGTTTGTTAATATCCTTCTGAAGATATGGCCTCCAGAACTGCACACAATACTCAAGATGAGGCCTAACTAATGATCTATAAAGTAGCATAAGAACCTTACTATTTCTGCTGCAAATACCTCTACCAATACATCCAAGCATTCTGCTAGCCTTACTCGCTGCATTACTACATTGTTTACTAAGTTTTAAATCACCTGAAATAATAATTCCCAAGTCCTGTTTCTCATCTGTAACAGTCAGTAAAGTGTCATTGAGTCTGTAATTAACATTTGGATTTTTCTTCCCTAAATGCATTATTTTACACTTTGCTGTGTTAAACTTTAGATCCCAGTCATTTGTCCAATCCTCCAATTGTTGTATATCACTTCTCATTTTGTCTACCCCCCTGGAACATCCACTCTGTTGCAAATTTTTGTATCATCTGCAAAGAGACATACTTTCCCCTGTAGCCCTTTGCTGATATCGCAGATAAATATGTTAAACAAAACAGGCCCCAGAACTGACCCCTGAGGAACACCACTAGTAACAGCCCCCTCTGCTGAATGAACTCCATTTACTAAGACACTTTGTTTTCTGTCCTTAAGCCAGCATTCCACCCAGTTCACAATTTTTGAATCCAAGGAGATATAGTTTGTGAATTAGTTTATTGTGTGGGACGGTGTCAAATGCTTTGCTGAAATCTAGATATGCTACATCAACTGCTCCACCCTTGTCTAATACTTTTGTTACATAATCAAAGAAGTCAATTAGATTAGTCTGACATGATCTCCCTGAAGTAAAACCATGCTGATTTTGGTCCTCTAAATTGTTTGTCTTTATGTAAGTCATAATTCTTTCTTTTAAGAGGCTTTCCATTAATTTCCCTACTACTGAAGTTAAACTAACTGGCCTGTAGTTGCCAGATTCTTCTCTACTGCCCTTTTTATGAAGAGGTATTACATTTGCTATTCTCCAATCATCTGGGACAGCTCCTGTTAATAGTGACTGATTAAACAGATCAGTTAATGGGACAGTTAGCACTGATCGAAGTTCTTTTAAAACCCTTGGATGAATATTATCAGGACCCACTGCCTTTTTAACATTTATTTTTGATAATGCTAACAAAACCTCATCCTCTGTAAAAAGATTACTGTTAAGCTTGTTTCTATTTTTCGTAGCATTCCTTAATGTAGACATTGTATCTTCACAATCTTTTGTGAAAACAGAACAGAAGTAATCATTGAGACAGTCTGCAATCTGCTTATCTCCTTCTATTATTCCTACATTACATCTAAGAATGTTTTGTCCCCATGTTTTACTGACTGTGCTATCTTCTCTTCTGCATGAGCTTTAACCTTCCTAATTAACTGCTTAGTCTGCAGAGCTGTTTAGGGTGCCAAGAAGGCACAGGGCCTGTGGTCTCAGGAGGAACGATCCCTCCCGATCAACATTCTGGAACTTCTACAATACTCTGAAGACTTGGCCTCTTCTAGGTTTGTCCTGGTTTATCAGATTCCAATCAGATAATATAACCTCGGTGGCTTACATCAACCATCAGGGGGGAACGTGAAGCTCCCTAGCAATGAGGGAAGTATCTCAGATTCTGGAGTGGGCAGAGGCCCACAGCTGTTCGCTGTCAGTGATCCACATTCCAGGTCTGGACAACTGGGAAGCGGATTTTCTCAGCAGACAATCCTTTCATCCGGGGGAATGGTCTCTCCATCCTGAAGTGTTTGCGGAGATATGCTACATGTGGGGGACGCCGGAGATAGATCTCATGGTGTCTCGTCTCAATACCAAACTACCCAGATATGGGTCGAGATCCAGGGATCCTCAGGCGGAGCTAATAGATGCATTAGCAGTGCCTTGGAGGTTCAGTCTAATCTACCTTTTTCTGCCATTACCACTCCTTCTTCGGGTAGTGGCCCGCATCAAGCAGGAGCAGGCGTCAGTAATACTGATTGCTCCATCGTGGCTGCGAAAGACGTGGTTCGCGGACCTAGTGAGGATGTCATCTTCTCCTCCATAGAAGTGAACTTGTCACAGGGATCTGCTGGAACAGGGTCCTTTTGTTCATTGATTCTCTGAGGCTGACTGCATGGTGATTGAACGCTTAGTCCTTGCCAAGAGAGGGTTTTCTGAGAGAGTTATTGATACTCTCATTCAAGCTCGTAAGCCGGTTACTCGTCGCATCTATCATAAGGTGTGGAAAACCTACTTATTCTGGTATGAAGAGCATGGACTTCCTTGGCAAAAAAGTTAAGGTTGCCAGATTCTACTGTTTCTCCAGGATAGACTGGAGAAGGGTCTTTTGGCCAGTTCTCTGAGGGGACAGATTTTGGCCTTGTCTATTTTACTGCACAAGAGGCTCTCTGAGCTTCCAGATGTTCAGTCTTTTGTTAAGGCTCTGATTAGGATCAGGCCTGTGTTCAGATCCTCGGCTCCCCCCTGGAGTCTTAATCTGGTTCTTAAAGTTTTGCAATGGGCTCCATTTGAGCCTATGCATGAAATTGAAATTAAGTTGTTGTCCTGGAAGGTTCCTTTTCTACTAACTATTGCTTCAGTGCGCAGAGTATCTGAGATTGCCGCCTTGCAATGTGAGCCTCCTTATCTGGTGTTCCATTCGGATAAGGCTGTCCTACGTACTAAGTTAGGGTTTCTCCCTAAAGTCGTGTCAGACCGCAACATCAATCAAGAGATTGTGGTCCCTTCTTTGTGTCCTAATCCTTCTTCTTCGAAGGAACGTTTACTTCATAATTTGGATGTGGTTCGTGCCTTGAAGTTGTATCTTCAGGCTACTAAGGATTTTAGACAAATTTTATTCTGGGAAGTATAAGGGTCAGAAGGTCTCTTCAACTTCCTTATCTTTTTGGCTTAGGAGTCTTATCCACTTAGCTTATGAGACAGCGGGACATAGACCTCCTCAGAGAATTACGGCTCATTCTACTAGAGCAGTGGCTTCCTCTTGGGCCTTCAAAAACAAGGCCTCTATGGATCAGATTTGTAAAGTGGCTACCTGGTCCTCCTTACACAGTTTTTCAAAATTTTACAAGTTTGATGTTTTTACTTAAGCTGAAGCAGCCTTTTGGAGAAAGGTTTTGCAGGCTGTGGTGCCCTCAGATTAGGATCTGCCTCCTTTTTTTGTCCCTCCCGTTATCATTCAGTGTCCTCTAGAGCTTGGGTATAAGTTTCCCAACAGTAAGGAATGAAGCTGTGGACTCTCCTTATATTAAGATGGAAAACATAAATTATGCTTACCAGATAATTTAATTTCCTTCTGTATAAGGAGAGTCCACGGCCCCCGTCTGTGTTTCTTCGATGGGCACCCCCATAAATTTATATTTCTCTTCTGGCACCTTTTATACCCTGATATTTCTCCTACTGTTCCTTGTTCCCTCTGCAGAATGACTGGGGGATAGGGGAAGTGGGAGAGGTATTTAAGCCTTTGACAGGGGTGTATTTGCCTCCTCCTGGTGGCCAGGTTCAGTATTTCCCAACAGTAAGGAATGAAGCCGTGTACTCTCCTTATACAGAAGGAAATTAAATTATCTGGTATGCATAATTTATGTTTTTGCACCATTGTGGTGCCTTCTTCTTTATCATTGTTACAGATTTATATGCACAGAGCCTGATCGAGTTTGTGAAGAAGCTAGCAGCCACATTATCCTTTGATTACCCGCATACACATTTGGCCTCCCAGCATTTTTGATTTGTTACAATTTTCTCATTGAACTTGTGTTTCACGGAGGACATTATATGTTGTTTTTGATATATTTGACCGCATCTCACTTCATATGAGGCTATACTGAATACAGTATTGCCATTTGAACATTTGTTATATTATTCACTGTGAAGTTAACACATGATTTTTTGGTTTATGTTTTAGACACATTTTGTACACATATTAGTGTGAGTTGTCAGGGAGGCGCATCCAGCTTTTTACACATTTTACATACATAAGCAGTCATTCAGGCAGATGCATGTGAGCACCGTAAAGTTGCAATGCCCGGCGCATGCTTAATTGGTGCCATGATTTAGCATACAAAACTTGCATTAACTGCAGAATTTATAATATACATGAATACATTTGTGTTAGCCTGAATGAGTTAAATGTTAACAGAACTGTGAATAGATAATAAAGTCTGAAAAACCAGACATGATCCAAAAGCAAAGGCAGATGTTAAGGCTTAATGTAAGCATCTTCTGCACAATTCTCATCCATGATGAATTAGCCCACACATAACCCTGAGTAATCATTTCACATCTATCAAAGACAGATGTAAAGTCTTAATAGAGATTTGTGCAATTAAACGTCCAATAGCTTCTAACCATAATGCTGTGTATTCTTATAAATAGTATCTGAAACAAAAACAACAGCGCCATCTTTGTGCTTAACTTGTATGCATCCTATTCCATTTCAGAATAGCTTCATAAGGGACAGTTAAAGGGACACTAAACACATTTTTTTTTCTTCATGATTTAGGTAGAGAATACAATTTTAAACAACATTCCAAGTTACTTCTATTATCTAATTTGCTTCATGCTTTAGATATCCTTTGTTGAAGAAATAGCAATGCACATGTGTGAGCCAATCACACGAGGCATCTATGTGCAGCACCCAATCAGCAGCTACTAAGCCTATCTAGATATGCTTTTCAGCAAAGAATATCAAGAGAATTAAGCAAATTAGATAATAGAGGGTTGTATGTCCCTTTAACTAGGACCTCCCTGTCTTTTCTAGTTACAGATGATGCTCTTGGGCTGCGTTCCTCAACCTTTTTTGCCTTCTTAACTATTTTTTAAACTTAAAGGGACAGTAAAGTAAAAAAAAATCTTTCATGATTTAAATAGGGCATGTCATTTTAAACAACTTTCCAATTTACTTTTATTACCTATTTTGCTTTGTTCTCTTGGTATTCTTAGTTGAAAGCTAAATCTAGGAGGTTCATGTGCTAATTTCTTAGACCTTGAAGACTGCCTCTAAACTGAAAGCATTTTGACAGTTTTTCACCACTAGAGGGCGTTAGTTCATGTGTTTCATATAGATAACATTGAGCTCAGGCACGTGAAGCTCCTAGGAGCAAGCACTGATTGGCTAAAAATGCAAGTCTGTCAAAAGAACTGAAATAAGAGGGCAGTTTGCAGAGGCATAGATACAAGGTAATCACTGAAGTAAAAAGTGTATTATAACTGTGTTGGTTATGCAAAATTGGGGAATGGGTAATAAAGGAATTATCTACCTTTGTAAACAACAACAATTCTGGTGTTCACTGTCCCTTTAAGTGATGCCCAATATTATCCTTTTGGTGTATAAGTAATGAAAGAGTCACAGCAAACATGGGACATTTTTCTTAATTAAAGGGACATGAAACCCAAACATTTACTTTTGTGATTCAGGCAGAGCATACAATTAAAAAAAAAAAAGTTTGTTTATCAAATTTTCTTAGGCCTAGATTTAGAGTTGGGCGGTAGCCGTCAAAACCAGCGTTAGAGGGTCCTAACGCTGTTTTTTACCGCCCGCTGGTATTTGGAGTCAGTCAGGAAAGGGTCTAACGCTCACTTTGCAGCCACGACTTTTCCATACCGCAGATCCCCCTATGCCATTTGCGTATCCTATCTTTTCAATGGGATCTTTCTAACGCCGGTATTTAGAGTCTTGGCTGAAGTGAGCGTTAGAAATCTAACGACAAAACTCCAGCCGCAGAAAAAAGTCAGTAGTTAAGAGCTTTCTGGGCTAACGCCGGTTTATAAAGCTCTTAACTACTGTGCTCTAAAGTACACTAACACCCATAAACTACCTATGTACCCCTAAACCGAGGTCCCCCCACATCGCCGCCACTCTATTAAAAAAATTAACCCCTAATTTGCCGCTCCATACACCGCCGCCAGCTACGTTATCCCTATGTACCCCTAATCTGCTGCCCCTAACATCGCCGACCCCTATATTATATTTATTAACCCCTAATCTGCCGCCCCCGCTATCGCTGACACCTGCATATTTTTTTTAACCCCTAATCTGCCGCTCTGTACACCGCCGCCAGCTACATTATCCCTATGTACCCCTAATCTGCTGCCCCTAACACCGCCGACCCCTATATTATATTTATTAACCCCTAATCTGCCGCCCCCAACGTCGCCTCCACCTACCTACAATTATTAACCCCTAATCTGCCGACCGGATCTCAACGCTACTATAATAAATGTATTAACCCCTAAAGCTAAGTCTAACCCTAACACCCCCCTAAGTTAAATATAATTTAAATTTAACGAAATAAATTAACTCTTATTAAATAAATTATTCCTATTTAAAGCTAAATACTTACCTGTAAAATAAACCCTAATATAGCTACAATATAAATAATAATTATATTGTAGCTATTTTAGGATTAATATTTATTTTACAGGCAACTTTGTAATTATTTTAACCAGGTACAATAGCTATTAAATAGTTAATAACTATTAAATAGTTACCTAGTTAAAATAATTACAAAATTACCTGTAAAATAAATCCTAACCTATGTTACAATTAAACCTAACACTACACTATCAATAAATTAATTAAATACAATATCTACAAATAAATACAATGAAATAAACTAACTAAAGTACAAAAAAATAAAAAAGAACTAAGTTACAAAAAAATAAAAAAATATTTACAAACATTAGAAAAATATTACAACAATTTTAAACTAATTACACCTACTCTAAGCCCCCTAATAAAATAACAAAGACCCCCAAAATAAAAAAAATGCCCTACCCTATTCTAAATTAAAAAAGTTCAAAGCTCTTTTACCTTACCAGCCCTGAAAAGGGCCCTTTGCGGGGCATGCCCCAAAGAATTCAGCTCTTTTCCCTGTAAAAAAAAACATACAATACCCCCCCCAACATTACAACCCACCACCCACATACCCCTAATCTAACCCAAACCCCCCTTAAATAAACCTAACACTAAGCCCCTGAAGATCTTCCTACCTTATCTTCACCTTGCCGAATCAAGTTCAATCAGAATCAAGTTCAATCGGAATTGGAACAGCCAATAGAATGCAAGCTCAATCTGATTGGCTGATCGGATCAGCCAATCGGATTGAACTTGATTCTGATTGGCTGATTCCATCAGCCAATCAGAATTTTCCTACCTTAATTCCGATTGGCTGATAGAATCCTATCAGCCAATCGGAATTCGACGGACGCCATCTTGGATGACGTCATTTAAAGGAACCGTCATTCGGCGAGTAGGCGTCGGTAGAAGAGGTTGGATCCGCGTTGGCTGGAAGATGATGGCTCCAGAAGAAAGAAGATTGAAGATGCCGTTGATAGAAGACTTCAGCCGGATCATGGACCTCTACAGCTCCCGCTTGGATGAAGACTTCAGCCGGATCATGGACATCTTCAGCCCCCCGCTTGGGCTTGGATCAAGACATCGGAGCCAGGACGGATCGGCGGTGTGATACCCTGCGAGGTGAAGATAAGGTAGGAAGATCTTCAGGGGCTTAGTGTTAGGTTTATTTAAGGGGGGTTTGGGTTAGATTAGGGGTATGTGGGTGGTGGGTTGTAATGTTGGGGGGGTATTGTATGTGTTTTTTTTACAGGCAAAAGAGCTGAATTCTTTGGGGCATGCCCCGCAAAGGGCCCTTTTCAGGGCTGGTAAGGTAAAAGAGCTTTGAACTTTTTTAATTTAGAATAGGGTAGGGCATTTTTTTATTTTGGGGTTCTTTGTTATTTTATTAGGGGGCTTAGAGTAGGTGTAATTAGTTTAAAATTGTTGTTATATTTTTATAATGTTTGTAAATATTTTTTTATTTTTTGTAACTTAGCTTTTTTTATTTTTTGTACTTTAGTTAGTTTATTTCATTGTATTTATTTGTAGATATTGTATTTAATTTATTTATTGATAGTGTAGTGTTAGGGTTAATTGTATTTATTTGTAGGTATTTAATTTAATTTATTTATTGATAGTGTAGTGTTAGGTTTAATTGTAGATAATTGTAGGTATTGTATTTAATTAATTTATTGATAGTGTAGTGTTAGGTTTAATTGTAACTTAGGTTAGGATTTATTTTACAGGTAATTTTGTAATTATTTTAACTAGGTAACTATTAAATAGTTATTAACTATTTAATAGCTATTGTATCTGGTTAAAATAATTACAAAGTTGCCTGTAAAATAAATATTAATCCTAAAATAGCTACACTATAATTATAATTTATATTGTAGCTATATTAGGGTTTATTTTACAGGTAAGTATTTAGCTTTAAATAGGAATAATTTATTTAATAAGAGTTAATTTATTTAGTTAGATTTAAATTATATTTAACTTAGGGGGGTGTTAGTGTTAGGGTTAGACTTAGCTTTAGGGGTTAATACATTTATTATAGTAGCGGTGAGCTCCGGTCGGCAGATTAGGGGTTAATTATTGTAGGTAGCTGGCGGCGACGTTGTGGGGGGCAGATTAGGGGTTAATAAATATAATATAGGGGTCGGCGGTGTTAGGGGCAGCAGATTAGGGGTACATAACTATAATGTATGTTAATAAATATAATATAGGGGTCGGCGGTGTACGGAGCGGCAGATTAGGGGTTAATAATAATATGCAGGTGTCAGCGATAGCGGGGGCGGCTGATTAGGGGTTAATAAGTGTAAGGTTAGGGGTGTTTAGACTCGGGGTACATGTTAGGGTGTTAGGTGCAGACGTAGGAAGTGTTTCCCCATAGGAAACAATGTAGCTGCGTTAGGAGCTGAACGCTGCTTTTTTGAAGGTGTTAGGATTTTTTTCAGCTCAAACAGCCCCATTGTTTCCTATGGGGGAATCGTGCACGAGCACGTTTTTGAAGCTGGCCGCGTCCGTAAGCACCACTGGTATCGAGAGTTGCAGTGGCGGTAAATATGCTATACGCTCCCTTTTTGGAGCCTAACACAGCCCTTCTGTGAACTCTAAATACCAGCGGTATTTAAAAGGTGCGGGAGAAAAAAAGCACGCGTAGCTAACGCACCCCTTTGGCCGCAGAACTCTAAATCTAGCCGATAGTTTCCATGGTATTCTTTGTTGAAGAGATACCTAGGTTAGTATCTGGAGCACTGCATGGCAGGAAATAGGGCTGCCATTGAGTGCTCTTGCAAATGAATTAGATTTTTGCACAACTGCTGCCATATAGTGCTCCAGAGCTTTTCAACAAAAGATACGAAGAGAATGGAGAAAAATTAATAATAGAAGTAAATTAGAAAGTTGTTTAAAATTGCATGTTTTATCTATATCCCAAAATATTTTTTTTTGAGTTTCATATCCCTTTAAAACTTGAAGGGAAATGAAACCCAAAATATTTCTTTCATGATTTAGATAGAGTATACAATTTAAAAAAATTTCCAATTTACTTTTTTTTATCAAAATGTCCTTTGTACCCCTGTATCCTCTGTTGAAGCAGCATCAGTATATGAGCTAGCTGAACACATCAGGTAAACCAATGACAAGAGGCATTTATGTGCAGCCCCCAATCAGCTGCTAGCTCCTAGTAATGTTTTGATGCTCCTGAGCCTACCTAGGCATTCTTTGCAACAAAGAATAGCACTATAACAAAGCAAATTGGATAATAGTAGTACATTAGAAAGTTATCTAAATCAAGAAAGGAAACTAAAATAGCATGTAGAGTTACTTGTTCTAAACCATGCAAACCACCTCTCATCTGGCAAAGGTGTACACTATCCATTTGTGATATATTAGGGCGTTCGCTAAGCATGTAATTAACAGGAACCAAAAACTTTCGAACAGCTAGAAAGGCACTGCCTAACTTAGATATTGTAGCAGCTAAGGGTGTCCATCCCCAGTGGTGAGGATGTCTTTGTTATGATCAGCTTCCCATCCAGCAAATTTACCCAATGCTTCCTGAGTGACAAAAGAAAAAAAATGTCCCTTTGTCACACTTCCCATCATTGAACTTTCAACACTCATGACCATGTCTACAAAATACAGGAGCTGTCATTGGAACTGCAAACCTGGATGTGCCAAAGAGAGAAAGACTTCAGTTAGACAGTATTTATGTAAAGCACAAAGGTGCAGTATGGAGGTATTATGATATGGAGTTTTGGAGGAAACCGATCTGTACTTTTGGAGTAAAAAATATAGATCTATCATGTCTGCATCATTTAGCACATTTAGCATCTGATCCAGCCTGTATTCTTAGTAGCAAGATGCAACACCTCTAAATCAATGAAGCTATTACTCATAAGTGTCATGTCATTTTAAATTCTCAGGGCCCTTACCAACTTTGCAGAGTTTCTTATGTTTGTAGCCCTTCAAAAACTCAGAGATATTAACATACTTTTAATGTTTTTAATTTTCTTGTTGACCTGTGGTTTTAGGTGCACATGCAGGAGCAAATACATGGAGTAGACCACACAACAGTAAATAAGGTCTATGTGATCCACTCTTTTGCATTGCCGCCCAAGTGAGAGGAAACTGGCACTACTGCAACTGAGAGGGATAACCCTTGTGCAAGTCTAGCTTCTTACGCATCTTTAACTTATGTCTCTGACCCTTCCCCTGTAAACGCAGGAAACCATTGCTATGTGACCCTAAAGAAGATATATTTATGTTGCCCAAGTGCAAAAAATTACTTACTGGATCTTGAAGGTGCAGACTGTCATAGTTGTTAAAATGGTTGACCTACAAAATGCATATCTTACAAAGATGAAGAGACATTAACCTAAAGAACCAGTAACTCCTAACCTTATAGTCTCAGGATAAGTGACATGCTAAGAAATAAGTGCTTGCTCTTTGGTGAAATGACTGAATTTTTTTCAGAGGAAGATGGAGCAGAGATTGAGGCTTGTGGATGAGCTTTAATTTAAGAAAAAGTTCAAGGTGCAAAATCCAGCTGTGAGCTGATCCAAGTGCAGTATAGGCTCAGTCCTCTGCCCTTGCAATTACCTGTAGCAATGCATCCAATATCCATGGACTCTTCTTCATGAACCAAACTCTGTCCTACTTCATGCTCTGAAAGAACAGACATAATAGTTTCATAAAATGTTGTATCTCAGCCAAATTATTCATCATCATCCAGTCACCCAAACATAAGATCTTCTCAACTGTCATAGGGCTAGATTACAAGTGGTGCGCTATCTTTTGAGTGCAAGTGATATTGTTTGTTTTTCGAGTTTTTGCACACAATGGAAATATTTCAAGTTGAAAGTAAATACGATCGCAAGCTCAGTCGTCATTTACCCTTGACAAGTTAGCGTGACTGAAAACCTTGTGTAAAGAATAGTGAGCTCAAAACAAAACACATAAATAAATACAATGAAATAAACTGTTGCACTCATATAAACACTATCTAAAGGGCTATAAAATATATCTTTGTATGTGCATAAATAATAATTCCATTCTAATATTTATTAATGTGTTTTACTGTGTATTTACTGTACATATTTAACATCAGGACAAAGTTATTTTATTGTAAATACATATTTCTATGTATATCTGATTATACCTATACCTGTATATTTATTCCTATAGATATATATAGGTATAGATATCAATTTCACATTAACATTATCACGTATATATGGAAATATACATTTAGTAATAAAAATAAAAAAATTAAATGTGAAGAACATAGAAAATATAAATAAAAATTACTATTAAATGTTATTCTAGATACTGTAAAAAATTATACATAATCCATCGAATATATATATATATATATATATATATATATATATATATATATATATATATATATATATATATATTTTACAGTATCTAAAATAATATTTAATAATTATTCCTATTTTGAAATATTTTATATGTAATATTTCAATAACGCGCCTTAGGATAACATGAATTGCGTTAGGCATATTTTACATTTTTAATTTGTAATATATATATATATATATATATATATATATATATAAATGTGCGTACGTTAATATAAAATAGATATCTATACATATGTATCTATAGGAATAGATATACAGGTATACTTATAGTCATATACAGATATCTACATATTGAAATATGTATTTAGAATAAAAATAGCATTTTCCTGTATGTGAAGAACATTGGAATGTGAAATATTAATAACTCCTCCTGGGTGTTAGTTTTTTCTTCTATGCTCTCTATTAAAGTCTAGGGGGAGAATGTGTTAACACGGAAGCAATATTCGAAGTCCGGAAGTTAGCTCAAGCGGGAGCACTAAATGGTACGCCACTTGTATTCTAGCACAAAATAGCTCCTCTAGACAGAGGCATTTTCTGTGTGCGTCTGGGTAGTACACATATTACAAGTTTAAAGTAAAACATTTTCGCACAAGTGCTAACCCGCTGCGCGCAAAAATCCGAAGTCCGAATATCGCGACCTCGTTAATGTATTCCCACATAGACTTCAATGGAGCATGTAAAGTGGGAAAAAACTAACACCATTACTCACACAAACCCAATCGTGTTTAACCAAGTGCGCTAACCCGACATTTGGATTTTTCAATATACAAATATATATAGGAATATCTACTTGTAAATACATAGAACATATTCCCTTATATGAAGAACATTGGAATGTGAAATATTTACAGTACATACACAATTAAACACTTTATTTAATATGAATATTGCATAAATATGATTTTACATGTTTTCACCTACTTGACTGTAAAGGGCTTCAGTGCACTTAAATATATGTATACATATGTATTTATGTGTTTATATGTTTATATATGTCTGTAAATACATAAATACATGTATAAATACATCTGTACACAGATATGTATATATATATATATATATATATATATATATATATATACAGTGGGGCAAAAAAGTATTTAGTCAGCCACCAATTGTGCAAGTTCTCCCACTTAAGAAGATGAGAGGGGCCTGTAATTTTCATCATAGGTATACCTCAATTATGAGAGACAAAATGTGGAAACAAATCCAGACAATCACATTGTCTGATTTGGAAAGAATTTATTTGCAAATTATGATGGAAAATAAGTATTTGGTCAATATCAAAAGTTCATCTTAATACTTTGTTATATATCCTTTGTTGGCAATGACAGAGGTCAAACGTTTTCTGTAAGTCTTCACAAGGTTGTCACACACTGTTGCTGGTATGTTGGCCCATTCCTGCATGCAGATCTCCTCTAGAGCAGTGATGTTTTGGGGCAGTCGCTGGGCAACACGGACTTTCAACTCTCTCTAAAGGTTTTCTATGGGGTTGAGATCTGAAGACTGGCTAGGCCACTCCAGGACCTTGAAATGCTTCTTACGAAGCCACTCCTTTGTTGCCCGGGTGGTGTCTTTGGGATCATTGTCATGCCTAAAGACCCAGCCACGTTTCATCTTCAATGCCCTTGCTGATGGAAGGAGGTTTGCACTCAAAATCTCACGATACATGGCCCCATTCATTCTTTCATGTACACGGATCAGTTGTCCTGTTCCCTTTGCAGAGAAACAGCCCCAAAGCATGATGTTGCACCCCCATGCTTCACAGTAGGTATGGTGTTCTTTGGTTGCAACTCAGCATTCTCTCTCCTCCAAACACGACGAGTTGTGTTTCTACCAAACAGTTCTACTTTGGTTTCATCTGACCATATGACATTCTCCCAGTCCGCTTCTGGATCATCCAAATGCTCTCTAGCATACTTCAGATGGGCCCGGACATGTACTTGATAAGCAGGGGGCATGTCTGGCACTGCAGGATCTGAGTCCCTGGCGGCGTAGTGTTTTACTGATGGTAGCCTTTGTTACGTTGGTCCCAGCTCTCTGCAGGTAATTCACTAGGTCCCCCCCCGTGTGGTTCTGGGATGTTTGCTCACCGTTCTTGTGATCATTTTGACCCCACGGGGTGAGATCTTGAGTGGAGCCCCAGATCGAGGGAGATTATCAGTGGTCTTGTATGTCTTCCATTTTCTAATTATTGCTCCCACAGTTGATTTCTTCACACGAAGCTGCTTGCTGATTGCAGATTCAGTCTTACCAGCCTGGTGCAGGTCTACAATTTTGTTTCTGGTGTCCTTCGACAGCTCTTTGGTCTTCACCATAGTGGAGTTTGGAGTGTGACTGTTTGAAGTTGTGGACAGGTGTCTTTTATACTGATAACAAGTTCAAACAGGTGCCATTAATACAAGTAATGAGTGGAGGACAGAGGAGCCTCTTAAAAAAGAAGATACAGGTCTGTGAGAGCCAGAAATCTTGCTTGTTTGTAGGTGACTAAATACTTATTTTCCACCATAATATGCAAATAAATTCTTTCCAAATCAGACAATGTGATTGTCTGGATTTGTTTCCACATTTTGTCTCTCATAGTTGAGGTATACCTATGATGAAAATTACAGGCCTCTCATCTTCTTAAGTGGGAGAACCTGCACAATTGGTGGCTGACTAAATACTTTTTTGCCCCACTGTATATATATATATATATATATATATATATATATATATATATATATATATATATATGTGTAATACAGACCACACTTGCTGGATTTCTCAAAATGTTTATCAATCCTTTATTGAAGGTGACGTTTCGGGGATATTTTCCTCTTCCTCAGACCAACCAGAAATGCAGGAAAACACAAACTTAATAAAAAACCTTAAGTCCCTTCCCCTGTGAGAATTGCGCCCAAACTGCATGTTGTCTTAGTAATCCCAGATAAACACAGTGATGTCATACCATTCACAAACATATCAGCATACAATACCCATCCAAAAAGTGACCCTTACAAACAATTAAAAACAATTATCAAGAGTATCCTGTGCAGAAAATACGTTACAATCACTCCACTGGATAATAGACATATTATTAATCATGTACACAGTCAAAGTGTTATACCGAGAAAATCTATACCGTAAGCTCTTGCATACAATGCTGATCAGACCAGAGGAATGCTAACCTGTTTTATCAATGTCAAACGTATTAGTGGTAGCAGATTATGATACGTACTGAACAGATCTATTGCATACACGGTACAATAGGTGATGCCTGTCACACTGTGTAGCTGCAATCTAACAAGTTAAAAATAGAAGCATTGGGTGTATAGTTTATTACATATTTAACTGGACACTGACCTTTATCACAGAACATGGTATTGTAGTAAGCTGATTGCAGCACCTAAAACCCGCCTCACACTAGTGTGTAGCTGTATCCTAGTGAACAACCAAAGTGGGGGGTGTCCCTGTGTAAATAATGAATCAAAATTGCCACTCATATTCTTTATGGAGCGGAGTAGGTGGGGAAACTCCCACGCTTCTGTTCATTAGCAAGTACTATCTTGTCAGCTTCCTATCCTGTGTTTTAACTAAACTTATCTCATCTGCCACAATCGATTGTGGCAGTTTAAGGTCAACACGGTTCAATAACTGCACCTATGAATATTGTTGACCAGAATTGCGAAATGTCGGATTGATTTGATTTAGCGTGTTGGCAGCAGTGCTTATTGCGATTATGATATTATAATGAAGTTGTATCAAAAGTCGGATTGATTCAATGTTTTCTTACAGCGCTGAAAGTGTGGACCTATAGCTCCTGTCTATAGTGGGTCCCCAGGTGCCCACTTTTAGAAAATATGTGTCAAAACGTGGTTTAGAAAGGAGCGCCAAATCTTGGCGAGGTCTGGTGCGGTATAGGTGTGAAAATATGGTATTCTGTCTGAGAAATTGTATAGCGCTATAGCTCAGCTACAATTATGGTAGTTGTGCTGTATAGATGTGTAGGTTTTGATATCTAGATATAAGATCTAAGAGTGGCACAGTTGATACATAAAAGCATTTAATACATATTAAACATATAAAACAAGGGTGTCGTTTAAAATATATTTTAACAGAACGGCAAGAAATAATGTGTAAAAACACATAAACACATAAATATCTATAAAAACACGCGTGTTTTGCTTTTTAGCTGTATGTATAATGTCTCATAAAATTCGTCTCATATATAGTTGTGTTGGCATAAATCTGAAAATAATAATAAACAATAAAAAATAATAAAAAACAATAAAAAGTAAATAATGTCCAATAATCCCTTCTCAAAGTTAAGAGATATATAAAAAAAGGTTAAGTAGTGTCCAAAAATCCCTTCTCAAAGTTAAGAGATATAAATAGATTTTACATGTGTATCCAAAAAATAAACTGTCCAAATTTAAGTGTTGTCCAAAAACGTGGTATAAATGAATAGTGCAAATCCAGCAGATTCAAAAGTTCTATTAAAAAAGCTTTGCAAAAAACATTTCAAAGAGACATTTAAAAAACATCAAAATGAAGGTAGAAAAAAAGGTCTATCAAAATATGGTGACAAAGAATAATCCGTGAAGTCAATCCAAAATAGTGATAAAAATAAGTCCAAAAAAGATGTAAAATATCCAAAAGATAAAAAACAAAAAATAAATGATTAGTATGTGCACAAACTAGTGAGAGTGATCCCAAAAAGGGGGCTTATGTGGAGGGGTTATGTTTCCATGTAGAAAAATTATTTGCTGTATAAAAAGAAAAAAGAAAAAAGAAAAATAAGCAAAAATACAAAAATATAAATAAAAATAATCCTAGGGAATCTTCAAACCCTGAAAATAAAAGATAATAACAATAGTGTAATACTGTATTATAATTCAACAATCAAGGAATAAATAGCTCACCATAGCTCTGTCAACGCGTTTCGGCCCTCAAGAGAGGCCTTTATCAAGACTATAGTATGGTGTGGGTGAGCTGAAGACTTTATACCTTTCTCTAACCAATCAAATTGCATTGAAATTGCGCCAAATTTTTGCGCCAAAATTTCGCGCCAAAATTTTGCGCCAAAAATGTGGTACCGGAAGTGCTCATCTGTATAAAAAAAAAAAAAAAAAAAAAAAAAAAAAAAAAAAAAAGAAGAAAAAAAAAAAAAAGAAAAAAGAAGAAAAAAAAAAAGTTCACATTTGTCTCTGTATCATTTAGATAAGGCTTTTATTTAGAATTTGTCTATGTCTATGTTTATTAAACATTGTCTATGTTGTTCCTAATGTGTTTATTCGTGTTATGTGCCTTAGTAGTTAGCTGTGGGGTCAAATGTTATGGTTTGCCGGTGTTTTTTTAACCGGAAATGGCCGCTGAGATGTAAACATCCGGTTAAGCTATATCGGATGTTATGGGTGAGGCGGAAGTGGTATTTACTCTGTACCAATCAGATCCGGAGGGGCAGAAAGCAGTTATCCCACATGTAGAGCCAGTTTTACAACTTGGCATGAAATATATGACAAAATACCGGTACGTTTCTGAACCGGAAGTAGCCGGAAAAAGTAAGATACTTTAACATCCGGTAAGATTGAGCCGGATGTTGCACCTTACCGGTCATGGTTAAACCGGAAGTGGTGTGTATCCTAGCCTATTCAAATTCAAAGGGACAAAAAGTGTTAACCTTGGTATTTGTCTAGTGAACAAAATCAATGTAGGGATCACGGTACAGAGAGTGTATATTGTAAAATACACAGTTTATATATATTGGAAAATATATATATATATCGAAAAATACATAATCTAATAAATAGAAATCTAAAAACCTTAAAGGAACTTTTGGAAACTTTCTAAAAAACTTTTTAGGATAAAAATATAAAAGATATGTAGTATAAAGAAAAACTTTTTTACAATGCATCTATGATTGGTTAGAAAATCTATAGAAGGAGTACATTTGTATCAACCTGTATTCTCTTTTTGTCATGTGCAATATTGGGTATTGGAAGTCTTATTTTCTATCTAAATGTGCCTGGTATAAAAATTAGTTAACCGTGTGCGCACTATGATAGGAGTTTTTTGAAATCTGATGTGGATGTGAAGGAAACTTGTCTCATACAAGTATATGAATGTATTTATGTAGATTGTGAGATCAATGGGTACTTTTATCGATCTAATTGATTAGTTGTCTTTTGGGGAATTGTGAATTTAAATTTGTTATGAGGTGTAATCATGTTGTTGGTATTGGGATTATGTTACCTCTATACACATTTTAAATTGTGTTTATATTCTTATGAAGAGTCAGGCTTCGGTTACTTTCTAACTTATTCTGTTAGATATTTCCCAGATGGAGAGGTTGCTAAGTCAAGTGTCTCTTATGCTGTTGACATATTATGGGATCATATCTTGTTAATATTATTGGCATCTCATATGCTGTTGACATATTAGGGGATCATATCTTGTTAATGTTATTGGCATCTATATAGTCTCTCTGTTTGTGTAATAAGGTTTGTTGGAACTCATCTTATGGCTATTTGAGTAGAGCAATAAAAATAAAGATGATTAGATTGGCTTTAGAGATCCTAATATAGATCTTTGTGTGGATCTATGCAGGACATCTTCATTAGATATATTTTGTTCTTGTCATGTCATATATTGACCTCGTTATGTTTTCTTTATTGTTTTCCTTCTGTATGAGGGCAGCAGTGTTTTCCGAATAGATATTCAGAAGTCAAATTTATGTGTGTTTCAAGCTTAAAAGATGTGAGAGGTCTTCCTTGTTGTTCAGACCCTTCGGGTAGAGACAATCCAGCTCAAATATCCATCTGGATTCCGCGATTAGGAGCTTCTTTTCATAGTTGCCTCCCCTCCAATTAGGCTTTACTATCTGGATACCATAGAAGTTTAGATCCTTGATGTTTCCTTTGTGTTTAATAGAAAAGTGTCTATACAGTGCGGTGTCTGTGCTGCCATGTTCAATCTGTAGCACATGTTCCCGTATTCTGTCTTTTAGGCATCTCGAGGTTTGTCCGACGTATTGTAGTCCACATTTGCATTGTATTATGTAAATTACCCCCTTGCTGCTGCATCTGATCAGATCCTTTATTTCATGTTTGATACTGGAGTTGTGCAGTGAAAAGTTTTTGATTTTCAAGCCTCTCTTACACGCCTTGCAGCTCGGGCATGGGAAAAAACCTTTTATGGGTTTCCCGGATATATCTCTCGTCTGAGGTGTTGTTGGGCGTGGAATGCTAGGAGATAGAATGTTCTTAAGGTTATCTGATTTTCTATAGATAAATTTCGGTCTGTTGATGAGTGTTTCGCCAATTGTGTCGTCATCCTTCAGTAGATGCCAGTGCTTTTCTATTATTTTCTCGATGGTTCTCCTGTTTTCGCTGTACTGCGTGATAAAGGCAACCTCTATGGAGTCGGTGTTCATGTCTCTCCTAATTCTCTTGTCTTTATACTTGAGAAGTTCCTTGCGATCCTTTTGCCTGACTTCTTCTATATCTTTGTGGAGTTTTTCCTCTTCATATCCTCTCTCAAGAAAGCGTTTTTTCAGTTCTTCCGCCTGGGTTTCCCATAAAATGGGGTCCGAACAGTTCTTTTTCAATCTTAGTAACTGTCCCTTTGGTATATTCTCCTTCCATTTGAAATGATGGCAGCTGTCCCTGTGGACATAGTTGTTACAATCCACAGGTTTAAAAAAATGTTGAAGTCTGAAGTTTCCCATTTTTGATGGTAATTCTTAGATCGAGGAATGTGATTTCCTTGTCACTGATCTCGTAGGTAAATTTCAGGTTGTTGGTGTTGTTATTCATAACCCTTATAGTGTGTTCTAAATCTTCTTTGGAGCCTTTCCATATCAGGAGGATGTCATCTATGTACCTGTAGTAGGAGACTAGGTCCGCGCCGGCTGGGCACGACTCCCAAAATATGTGTTCCCATTTGCCCATGTAAAGGTTCGCATAGCTCGGCGCGAACCTAGTCCCCATGGCGGTGCCGCACAGCTGTCTATAAAATTTCCCATCGTGGTGGAAATAGTTGTGCGTTAGAATATAGTTAATCCCTTCCAGAATGAATGTCTTCTGTAGTGCCGGCACTGTGTGGTCCTTCTTGAGAAAGTACTCTACAGCTTCTCGACCTCCTTTGTGTGGTATGCAGGTATATAGGGAGGTGACGTCACAGGTGGCGAGTAGGTAGTTCTCTTTCCATTCTGTATTCTCCAGACTGTTCAGAATCTGTGTGGAATCTCTCACGTACGATGGTAGTTGTGTCACATATTTCTGTAAGTTCTTATCTAGATATTCAGACAGATTACTGGTTAGAGACCCTATGCCGGATATGATGGGTCTTCCCGTAGGGTTGTGGAGGGTCTTATGGATTTTCGGGAGGTAGTAGAAGATGGGAGTGATGGGATGCTCCACGCTTATGTATCTGAATTCTTTATGGTTCAGTATTTTGTTGTTATGTGCCTCTCCTAGAATCCTGTCCATTTCCTTCTTGAATTATGAGGAACAACCCCACAGATGGTTTCAAGAAGGAAATGGACAGGATTCTAGGAGAGGCACATAACAACAAAATACTGAACCATAAAGAATTCAGATACATAAGCGTGGAGCATCCCATCACTCCCGTCTTCTACTACCTCCCGAAAATCCATAAGACCCTCCACAACCCTCCGGGAAGACCCATCATATCCGGCATAGGGTCTCTAACCAGTAATCTGTCTGAATATCTAGATAAGAACTTACAGAAATATGTGACACAACTACCATCGTATGTGAGAGATTCCACACAGATTCTGAACAGTCTGGAGAATACAGAATGGAAAGAGAACTACCTACTCGCCACCTGTGACGTCACCTCCCTATATACCTGCATACCACACAAAGGAGGTCGAGAAGCTGTAGAGTACTTTCTCAAGAAGGACCACACAGTGCCGGCACTACAGAAGACATTCATTCTGGAAGGGATTAACTATATTCTAACGCACAACTATTTCCACCACGATGGGAAATTTTATAGACAGCTGTGCGGCATCGCCATGGGGACTAGGTTCGCGCCGAGCTATGCGAACCTTTACATGGGCAAATGGGAACACATATTTTGGGAGTCGTGCCCAGCCGGCGCGGACCTAGTCTCCTACTACAGGTACATAGATGACATCCTCCTGATATGGAAAGGCTCCAAAGAAGATTTAGAACACACTATAAGGGTTATGAATAACAACACCAACAACCTGAAATTTACCTACGAGATCAGTGACAAGGAAATCACATTCCTCGATCTAAGAATTACCATCAAAAATGGGAAACTTCAGACTTCAACATTTTTTAAACCTGTGGATTGTAACAACTATGTCCACAGGGACAGCTGCCATCATTTCAAATGGAAGGAGAATATACCAAAGGGACAGTTACTAAGATTGAAAAAGAACTGTTCGGACCCCATTTTATGGGAAACCCAGGCGGAAGAACTGAAAAAACGCTTTCTTGAGAGAGGATATGAAGAGGAAAAACTCCACAAAGATATAGAAGAAGTCAGGCAAAAGGATCGCAAGGAACTTCTCAAGTATAAAGACAAGAGAATTAGGAGAGACATGAACACCGACTCCATAGAGGTTGCCTTTATCACGCAGTACAGCGAAAACAGGAGAACCATCGAGAAAATAATAGAAAAGCACTGGCATCTACTGAAGGATGATGACACAATTGGCGAAACACTCATCAACAGACCGAAATTTATCTAGTGAAAATCAGATAACCTTAAGAACATTCTATCTCCTAGCATTCCACGCCCAACAACACCTCAGACGAGAGATATATCCGGGAAACCCATAAAAGGTTTTTTCCCATGCCCGAGCTGCAAGGCGTGTAAGAGAGGCTTGAAAATCAAAAACTTTTCACCGCACAACTCCAGTATCAAACATGAAATAAAGGATCTGATCAGATGCAGCAGCAAGGGGGTAATTTACATAATACAATGCAAATGTGGACTACAATACGTCGGACAAACCTCGAGATGCCTAAAAGACAGAATACGGGAACATGTGCTACAGATTGAACATGGCAGCACAGACACCGCACTGTATAGACACTTTTCTATTAAACACAAAGGAAACATCAAGGATCTAAACTTCTATGGTATCCAGATAGTAAAGCCTAATTGGAGGGGAGGCAACTATGAAAAGAAGCTCCTAATCGCGGAATCCAGATGGATATTTGAGCTGGATTGTCTCTACCCGAAGGGTCTGAACAACAAGGAAGACCTCTCACATCTTTTAAGCTTGAAACACACATAAATTTGACTTCTGAATATCTATTCGGAAAACACTGCTGCCCTCATACAGAAGGAAAACAATAAAGAAAACATAACGAGGTCAATATATGACATGACAAGAACAAAATATATCTAATGAAGATGTCCTGCATAGATCCACACAAAGATCTATATTAGGATCTCTAAAGCCAATCTAATCATCTTTATTTTTATTGCTCTACTCAAATAGCCATAAGATGAGTTCCAACAAACCTTATTACACAAACAGAGAGACTATATAGATGCCAATAACATTAACAAGATATGATCCCCTAATATGTCAACAGCATATGAGATGCCAATAATATTAACAAGATATGATCCCATAATATGTCAACAGCATAAGAGACACTTGACTTAGCAACCTCTCCATCTGGGAAATATCTAACAGAATAAGTTAGAAAGTAACCGAAGCCTGACTCTTCATAAGAATATAAACACAATTTAAAATGTGTATAGAGGTAACATAATCCCAATACCAACAACATGATTACACCTCATAACAAATTTAAATTCACAATTCCCCAAAAGACAACTAATCAATTAGATCGATAAAAGTACCCATTGATCTCACAATCTACATAAATACATTCATATACTTGTATGAGACAAGTTTCCTTCACATCCACATCAGATTTCAAAAAACTCCTATCATAGTGCGCACACGGTTAACTAATTTTTATACCAGGCACATTTAGATAGAAAATAAGACTTCCAATACCCAATATTGCACATGACAAAAAGAGAATACAGGTTGATACAAATGTACTCCTTCTATAGATTTTCTAACCAATCATAGATGCATTGTAAAAAAGTTTTTCTTTATACTACATATCTTTTATATTTTTATCCTAAAAAGTTTTTTAGAAAGTTTCCAAAAGTTCCTTTAAGGTTTTTAGATCTCTATTTATTAGATTATGTATTTTTCGATATATATATATATTTTCCAATATATATAAACTGTGTATTTTACAATATACACTCTCTGTACCGTGATCCCTACATTGATTTTGTTCACTAGACAAATACCAAGGTTAACACTTTTTGTCCCTTTGAATTTGAATAGGCTAGGATACACACCACTTCCGGTTTAACCATGACCGGTAAGGTGCAACATCCGGCTCAATCTTACCGGATGTTAAAGTATCTTACTTTTTCCGGCTACTTCCGGTTCAGAAACGTACCGGTATTTTGTCATATATTTCATGCCAAGTTGTAAAACTGGCTCTACATGTGGGATAACTGCTTTCTGCCCCTCCGGATCTGATTGGTACAGAGTAAATACCACTTCCGCCTCACCCATAACATCCGATATAGCTTAACCGGATGTTTACATCTCAGCGGCCATTTCCGGTTAAAAAAACACCGGCAAACCATAACATTTGACCCCACAGCTAACTACTAAGGCACATAACACGAATAAACACATTAGGAACAACATAGACAATGTTTAATAAACATAGACATAGACAAATTCTAAATAAAAGCCTTATCTAAATGATACAGAGACAAATGTGAACTTTTTTTTTTTTTTCTTCTTTTTTCTTTTTTTTTTTTTTTTTTTTTTTTTTTTTTTATATACAGATGAGCACTTCCGGCTCAACACTTCCGGTACCACATTTTTGGCGCGAAATTTTGGCGCGAAATTTTGGCGCAAAAATTTGGCGCAATTTCAATGCAATTTGATTGGTTAGAGAAAGGTATAAAGTCTTCAGCTCACCCACACCATACTATAGTCTTGATAAAGGCCTCTCTTGAGGGCCGAAACGCGTTGACAGAGCTATGGTGAGCTATTTATTCCTTGATTGTTGAATTATAATACAGTATTACACTATTGTTATTATCTTTTATTTTCAGGGTTTGAAGATTCCCTAGGATTATTTTTATTTATATTTTTGTATTTTTGCTTATTTTTATTTTTTCTTTTTTCTTTTTATACAGCAAATAATTTTTCTACATGGAAACATAACCCCTCCACATAAGCCCCCTTTTTGGGATCACTCTCACTAGTTTGTGCACATACTAATCATTTATTTTTTGTTTTTTATCTTTTGGATATTTTACATCTTTTTTGGACTTATTTTTATCACTATTTTGGATTGACTTCACGGATTATTCTTTGTCACCATATTTTGATAGACCTTTTTTTCTACCTTCATTTTGATGTTTTTTAAATGTCTCTTTGAAATGTTTTTTGCAAAGCTTTTTTAATAGAACTTTTGAATCTGCTGGATTTGCACTATTCATTTATACCACGTTTTTGGACAACACTTAAATTTGGACAGTTTATTTTTTGGATACACATGTAAAATCTATTTATATCTCTTAACTTTGAGAAGGGATTTTTGGACACTACTTAACCTTTTTTTATATATCTCTTAACTTTGAGAAGGGATTATTGGACATTATTTACTTTTTATTGTTTTTTATTATTTTTTATTGTTTATTATTATTTTCAGATTTATGCCAACACAACTATATATGAGACGAATTTTATGAGACATTATACATACAGCTAAAAAGCAAAACACGCGTGTTTTTATAGATATTTATGTGTTTATGTGTTTTTACACATTATTTCTTGCCGTTCTGTTAAAATATATTTTAAACGACACCCTTGTTTTATATGTTTAATATGTATTAAATGCTTTTATGTATCAACTGTGCCACTCTTAGATCTTATATCTAGATATCAAAACCTACACATCTATACAGCACAACTACCATAATTGTAGCTGAGCTATAGCGCTATACAATTTCTCAGACAGAATACCATATTTTCACACCTATACCGCACCAGACCTCGCCAAGATTTGGCGCTCCTTTCTAAACCACGTTTTGACTCAAAAGTCGGATTGATTTGATTTAGTGTGTTGGCAGCAGTGCTTATTGCGATTATGATATTATAATGAAGTTGTATCAAAAGTCGGATTGATTTGATTTAGTGTGTTGGCAGCAGTGCTTATGGCCATATACCAAGAACATGTTGTGATGACAACTAGAGCAGCACTATAAGAGATTCAAAATGAATAGTGATAAAAAAAATTAATGGATGATAGGAAAAATGTTAACATTATTATTATCCAACTGGCATAGCTTTATAGTATTGACTAGTGAAGCGCAATGTCCTGATCTCAGTGGTGGAAATAATTCAACAAAAAATATCAATGGGAAACTTAAATTAAATACAACATCCTGTGTCATATCTGTCACTCTCACAATCAAGATAATTGAGTGACATCAACAAGTGGCAATCAGGATAAAAACACATATTTACCATCAAAGATAACAGCTCACTAATTTTATAGTAAGAAATTAATTTAAAAGTAACTTGATAAGAGAGAAGATAAGAGATAAAATCCTATGCCATGACTATAACCCTCTTTGTAAAATCATTGGGTTGCTAATTGTATATATTACCCCTATATTGTGGGGAACAGCCTCACGGGCCTGGTCGAGGATAACCAAAAGCCCTAGGCCACTCATCACGGAGCATGTGCAGTCTCACATAGCAGCCAAAACTGTTATTGGGAGATGTTGTCAGATCCAAACCTCGTATAGCTGAGAAACACAATAAATAGACCACATGCAAATATTGGGATTCTGGAGGACACCCCATAGAGTGTTTACAATGGAATTCACCAACGCTAATATAATGGCTAGTCAGGCTCAAATACATGTATATATCTGTGTTATGACACCTAACCCACAAAACATCTTAGGATCCCGGCTTTCAATCATTGGTCGCCGATGTAACCTTCCAAACTAACCACATAGTGAGCGGCAAGCAGCTATGTCGTTTATCATCCACACTTTTGGGGGAGATGGGTCAAGTCAGGCTGAATTAAAGAAAACTGATCTAGTGTAATGGGCTTTAATACATTCAGGAGGAGACTTTTCCGCCACCAAGTATGCTTTATGAATCAACTGCTTAAGCCAAGAAGCTAAAGTGACAGCACTAGCCTTTTTACCTTTGTGGTGAACCTGAGAAATAGACAAATAAGGTAGAACATTGTCTGAAATCCTTAGTAGCTTGCAAATAAAACTTCAAACATACTTACATCTAGAATGTGTAAAAAGTATCTCTTTAGAATTTGTAGGAATGGGACATAAAAAGTTAACAGCAATCTCATGACTGATGTTTTTAGAAAATACCACCTTAGGTTGAAAGCAATACTGAGTCTGTAGCACAGCTTTATCTTGGTGAAAAATAAGGTAAGGGGAGTCACAAGACAGAGCAGACAGACAGCTCAGAATCCCTCCCAGCAGAAGATATTGCTAAAGTAAACAATACCTTAGACAAGAAAAGCTTAAAGTTTATATCATGAAAAGGCTCAAAAGGAAAAACCAAATTTAGATTCCAGGCTGGAGAAATTGGCTTGATTACCAGCCAAATTATAACTAAAACTTGAATATAGGTTTGAATTTCTGGAAGCTTGGCTATGTTTCTGTGGTATAAACAAAAAGAGCTGAGATTTTACACTTTAATTAACTTTATCAGACAAACCTTTATCTAAACTTGCAAAAAACTGAAGAATTTTTGGAACTCTAAAGAGTGCCACTGAAAACTGCAACTTTAAGAGATCCTGATGCTGCAGAAGGGTCCATGGTAGAACATTGGACATCTGTATTAGATCTGTATACCAAGTCCTGCGGCGCCAGACTGAAGCATTCAGGATGCTCCTTCTTGATACAAGTTATTGTTCTTGGAAGAAGCAGAAATGGAGGAAAAATGTAAGTTAGGTAAAACATCCAAGGAACTACTAGAACATCTACCAGGACCTAGCACAATACCTGGGACGTTTGTGAGGCCATAAGGTCTATTTATGAATGGCCCACCTTGAGACAATCGGTTTGAAGACCTCCTGGTTGAGGGATCACTCTCTGGGATGAAGAGATTGTCGACTGAGATAATCTGCTTGCTACTTTTTTTGTTTTTTAAGTTTTTATTGAGGTTTCAATAGACATTACAATGAGATGATATGCAGGGTCATGATACATATATGACCATGTCACACATATCGTACATATCGCTTGTTGACAAACAAATGATAAAAACAGACACATTGGAGACCCGAACATCTGTGTAACATACAGGTAGCTAAAATGAAGCAGGTCGCTAGTACACTAGTTAGACAATATTTGATAAAACAGTATCTGCAACATCAACATCTGAATGAAATAAATATTAATGACCCAGAAAAATTCACATCTCTAATTAACTATATTTGGTTCTTATACCCCCTTTGGCACGCTAAGTCACTCTTGGACTTTCGACTTATTACGTGATAAATAACGGGGGCGGGTATTTGATAATATATGGCCACTTTTGGACCCTCTAGAAAAGAAAACTAAGGGACTGTGAAGATTGGATACAAACTAAATAGGCTACTTTCTGGACAGCGGAAATTTGGATTGTACTATTGGAGGAGATTTAAGGACTAGGAAGGCTTCTGTGGGAAATAAAGCAAAGCAGATACATGTTATTTAACCTTTGTTGTACATAAGCTTGCCCAGTATCATAACAATTAATATACAGGTTAATGCAGTTATTGATTATTCAATATTAATATCCAGCTTTGTAAAAGAAAAATACAGTCATAATATCAGTATATTTGAGTATGAGTATACCACATGTTGTGCGCTGTTATCAGGGTTAATAATAGAGGCTGCAGAGTGGAACATACATAGAAAATAAAATAAAGGGGTCATTCCTTAACCTAGCATATCCCTAGAAAATATAGGGCTTGGGCTAGTTGGGAGAGACTGCTACCTATAAAAGAGATATATTTATAACCTGTATGCGAAGGTGCTAAAACTGGGAGGAACATTTGACTCAATTTGTGGGGATTAGCACTACCATCAACTAGTTGCCTATGCTAAACCCAGTCCGTGAAAGGTGCAGTTGATTAACCATAAAATACATAAGTTCACAGATCCCTAGCACCTAAATCTATTCTGGGGTATACAGTCCTATCTAGCTCTGTGGTGAGTATATACACATATTCCAACCAAACTTAACGATTAAAAAGCATGGGGAAAACTGCCTTAAAAAAAGGGGGTAAAGAAAACTTGTTTCACACATACAGACTCAACCACATTAGGCTACAAAGGAATTATTTGCGAACCCATTAAAGCAATAGGGGGTATTACCAACATAATAGCGATAATAAAACATACAACATAATACACCCTAGTCTGGCATTACAAAGTGGGAGCTAGCAGACAGAGATGTATTTAGGGAAGCATAGGACATATTATAAGTGAAAACCGGTTTGATTATTGGTAAACAGAACCCCTATTGTGTGCTTTTGGCTGATAAGTCATCTATCCTGCCAAAGTGGAAAAGTTAAAGTCTGGTAATATGCACCCAGATGAGAAAGAGTTAATTCTAGCTTGCAATGGAGAGGACTTGAGCAGAGAAACACAGTATAGGTGCATGAGGGCAGTGCACTTTAACACAGTAATACCCCCCAAAATTTTGAGTGTTAGTTTGCAAAGAAGACTTATGGAACGTCATAAGGTTTGCCTGAATAATAGTCTGCCATGCAACTTAAATTAATAGAGTTTAGCCTACCCCGGTTTTATACAGTGGGGTTAACTGTAATCGTCCTCTGCAGACTCCGTAGCCCTCATTGATAAGCTTCAGTAATGGATGCCATGTCCCCCCTGGAATAGACCAGTAGGCCCCAGATGGATCCTCAGTAGGGGTGTAGTAGGGCTGGACATGGGCACTTGCAGATCTCGGACCGCATGCGTCAGTATCAGGCATCTTAGTTGCGGTGATCAGCATAGGTTTCCGTGAGACTAATCCGTCGCTCCCAAGCTGCTGTACCATCAGCTAACAAGGCTCCCAACACATTTGTCAATACTCTGGGAGCTGTAGCCAAACTGAAGAGAAGGGCAACTATTTGGTGTTGTTTGCAATAAAATGAAAATCTCAGGAATTGATGATAATTCCTGTGTATAGGGATATGAAGGTAGGCATCATTCAGATCTGTTGTGGTCATAAACTGACCCTGCTGTATAAAAAGGTCTCCATTTTGTAGCTCTCAGAAACTTGTTTATAGTCTTTAGGTTCAATAAAAGTCTGAAAATGCCCTCATTTTTCGGTACAATAAAATGGTTGGAATAAAATCCAGTTCTGAAACTGGGACAGGCTTTATTACTTCCATAAGTTTCAAGTCCTGTACACACTGAAATAAGTTTGCTGCCTTTGAAGGATCTTTTGGAACGTGAAACAAAAGGAACCTTCCTTGAGGAAGTCTGGTCTGAAAAACTATTCTGTAACCTGAGATATTATATTAAAACCCAAGGATCCTGAATCGATTGAGACCAAGCCTTGTGAAAAATGCTCAATCTTCCCCTTACCAGAAAAAAAATCGAGATCAGAGCTGCACCTGAATTTAGAATTGGTGGATGACTTGTTTTGTTTAGATTTATTCCAGGAAGTCCCTTTACTTCCAAGAAGGTTTGCAAGTCTTAGGTTTTTGGGAAGATAAAGGGGGCTTGCAATTTTTGGAGAAATTAAAGAAACAAAAATGACTTACAGATCTGCTCTTTCCTTTAGATCTTTTGTTTTGAAAAACACCCTTTCTTAATGTAACCATGTAAATTATTGCATCCAAACCAGGTTTGAAGAGAATAAGAAGAGACAAAAAAACTGTTTTTAGAGACCAAACCTGCTTACCACGTTTTTAAGCACAGGGCTCTTCTGTTTAGTACTGCAAACGCCATATTCTTGGCATTAATACAAGTAATATATCCATCACATATGAAGGAATTAACAGTATAAAGCAATTTTAGGTGGTCCTGAATATATTTAGCAGAAGATTCTTCAGAGATTAGGCCAACTAATGAATCACACCATAAGAGAGAAATGTACTGTACATGTGGGCTATGTGAGTGCTCTTGTACATACATGAGTAGCTCCCACTCTACTGTACTTACCCAGCTACAGACAGCCTGCGTCTAGTAGGGAGCCTATCCAGTGCTATGCAAACAACAGCAGAGAATCTCTACAAGGAGTACAACAACCCAACAGGAGGAGACTATAAGACAGGTTCCCCCAACACCTGTGTCAGGCTTGTGACTAAATCCCATAGAGAAATATAGTGTCACTACCCAGTACTCCATACACCCCTATGACCAAAACTTAGCTGTTGCAGGGGAATAATGGATCTTACATAGGTCTGAGAACCCCTTTACATGAATAATCTGGAGCACCTTAATTCTCTACCTTCTCCTGTGGAGGTAAAAGATAAGACTGAGCTATGCATGGAGGTGGTAGGTATTAAAAGCTTTTAGTATTTTGGGTATCTTTGCCTTCTTCTAATGGCCAGGAGAATCCCACATGTCAAGGCTCGTGGACTTTAACCATTTTATGAAAAAAATAACCCAGTGCCTAGTTTTAGATCCACTAGAGAAAATATTTTCAATATCCACCAAATATGGATGTCAGTACCTAAGTTTTGGCCATGTAGAGACATACAGGCAGCAATAGTAGCAAATATTGTTTAAAAAAAGTTGTGATGTTTCTGAGGAAGGGGAGCTATCCCTGAAACATTGTTAATCAAAACATATTTTCAAATGCTGAGAGTCTTAGTATGTATACGATTTTGCTATACACATCTTAATAATTAAAAAGAGAGAAGCATTTTGGATCTTTACGTTAGGGACGTTGTACCCATTGGGGTTAAACAGAGATATAGACTGGACAGTATTTTTCTAAGGGTTTCATTGAAATTATGTATTTTTTCGATCTAAGTCACTGGTATTCAAACCTGTCCTCAGGCCTCCCTAACAGGCCAGATTTCGAGGATATCTGAACTAGAGCATAGGTGAAAAAATCATCTGATTAATAAACATAATTATTTTACCTGCTCTCATCCAAGGTAATCCTGAAAATCTGGCCTGTTAGGGAGGCATGAGGACAGGTTTGAAAACTAATGATCTCTGTATTTTAACTGCTTACTACTGAAATTTCACTAGAGGGCGGTATTTGTGGAAAATGTAAGGGGTTTAGTAATGAAAGAGTTAAGCATTATTGGAAATAAGTGCACCATCTAGGGAATTTTTTAAGGAGGTTTGTTGAATGTAATTGTATGCAACATGACTATGGGATTATATATGTTGTATTCTGCATTTTATGTTGGATTTTTGTAATATACAAAGGGCTAGATTACAAGGGGAGGGCTAATTTATTGCGTGCCTGCATACGGTCAAATTCGCCCATTTGTGAGTGTGCAATAAATAACCAGCCATTACAAGTGGCTGGTTATTGCTACCGCTCATAAAATTAACCAGAGATCAGATCTCTGGTTAATTTTAATAAATGTGCCCCAAATGCCCCCAAAATACAGTTGTGTTTATTTTATTAAAAAATAAAAATTGTAGAATTTTTATTTTTTAATAAAAAAACTGCATGAAGCAGTTTTTTTTTTTAATTTTATTTTTTAGTGAGATTTTTGGCAAATACAATATATAACTTTTTTGTCCATTTACAACAGCAAAGAATATACATTACATATGGAGCTGGATATAGAAAATAATTAGTTATGAGATTAGTTTGTAAGTTTATAATGAAAATGATAGGAAGCACAAGATTTCCAAACATATATCTATTAGTCAACTCAAGTCTCCACCATTGAGTGAGTAAATGGGCCTAGTATAGTGAAATCTCATTTTTGATAGGGTTAACTGGTAATATGTAATAGTATATGAAAAATGAAGGGAAATCAGCAGACAAGAGCTGTTTTAATATCGGGGGTACTGGGGGGACATGTCCTGAGGATTTTTTTTTTTTTTTGAAAAGTATTTTTTATTGAGGTTAAAGTAATAGGTAAAAAACAATGTTCCACCCACACAGGGTAAATACAAAATACAAAGCGGCATAAAAACTTATTAGATAGGATGAGAATGGTGCAATTCAAGTATTCTTGTTAAATGCTAACAAAAAGTTGGCGAAAACTATCAATCCAACCTGTGTAGGAGTAGAAATTACCTCTTTTTTTTATCTTTCTTCATAGACCAGTCACCACCATTTATAATAAGGCAGGATATAAAGTAAGTACTCATGTTCAGGAGTCCTAAGGACAAGATAGATATTGCGTAAGATAGTTTAGGATCATGGAGAGTTGGACATCTCTGAATTGAGACACCTTATGAATTATAAGTAGAGTACTTTTAAGTATACATGGGTAGTAACTTGGCTTGAGGGAGGGGGGAGTCAGTGGGCCAGAGCCACTCTAAATAGAATATAAGGGGTGGGGAGGGGGGGCGGAGCCAATTAATATGTCAAATTTGTAAATGTATTGAGACCTCAGAGCTTTAAGATAGGCTGCGTCATAGGCCATTCCTCTATGTATAGCGATAACAAATTTAAGCTAGGGCATGTGAGAGTAAGGGTAGTTACCCGAGTGGGATATAGACAGGAGGGGATAACTAGGTATATGAGAAAATAAGCTAATATGGTATTAATACCTAGCTTCCTGTCATATGTTAGTGTTACATTCAAATAGGCAATTATGTGGTAATTGTAGTTTTACTATCTAGATAAGGACATCTTTACCCTACCATATTACCCAGTGGGGACAGTGAGATGAACGGATATTATAGTAACATTAATGAAGCATAGAAAATATACCTGTTAGAACTATATATACAAGCAGAGAACAGCATAACAAAACACTGTAGCATAGCACCAGTATAGCAAAACACTGGTCATGATTTCAAAGTTATGTAATGACAAAGAACCACTAGTCCTTGTATGGGGTCTTCAGCTAGCGCCAACAGAAGGTTCAGAGTGATTAACTTAAGCTAGGTTCTGGAGACACTTATCACATTGAAAACTACTATAATATAACAATAAGTATGTACTATATATACTTGCATACATGTGGATTCAAATGTAATTGCTATAGTGTTGACCCAGTAATATTAGAGCCAAAATGAGTATATTAAGAACAGGCCTAGGATACTCGCTTCTGAGGGAGCACAGTAAGACTATACATGAAAATCTAGTCCTTATTGGCCTAGTTATATATGTATTTCAAACTACTCCAATATTAAAGAAGTTCAAAACATTATAAAGGGGCTACGTGTCATTGCTGATATGCACATATCTAATTGTGGATACGTGTTTTGTTAAGCACCTGTATGTTAGGCATGGTAAAATCCTATAAGTTAAAGGGCTATTATAGATATATCTAAAAATACATAAGACAACTAGGATATCTAAGTGCATCAATCAGGAAATAAAGTTTGATCAAATAATTAACCTAAAATGAACTAATATACTGAATGAGATTGACAAGGAATCCTATCTCCCAGTATGCACAGGAGTTGAAGACTGTTCTAGGTATAGGTTGATAGCATAGGGGACTGGGCAAGCTGTGCTAATGGTTAAAGTGCCAGGAGCTACACACCTCACAAGTGTAAGGAAGATATGGCCAGTAGGAGCAGTCTAAATTATAAACTTACGATAAAATACAGATATAGAACTCAAGATAATAACAGGTGAAACAACAAACGGTATTAATGCAGCGGTGAGATAGAAAATGAACAGCAAAACTAGACAAGGGATACCACATCAGGGAATACATTAAATATCAGTGTTCCTGAAGTCCACTGCATCAAATATAAGAGCACAATTAGCGTGTCAACCTATGCCCTCCTTTGTATTAAGGTTTATAAAAACTGGATAGGCAGATGTGCGTAAGTAACTGTGTGAGTACCAATCAGGGATTAACCATAAGCAGTCCTCAAAGTGTCCCAGTCAGCTGCATATAACACAAATTTTGTTGCCTTCTGCTGAACAGGCATTCAGAGCGACATCTATCGATAAGCTCTTATGCACCGAAAGCTCCAACTCCCCTGCGTCCCAGGTTTCTGCCTTATATGCCTGGGAGACAAACAATGACACCTGCCTCCGGGATCAAATTGATTATTTAGAAGTCCCGTAAGTGTTTGTGTGGCATCTTGTCTGGAGGGACCGTGTTTCCTGTAGTGCTGCAGATAATCTGCGCTTGAGTCAGTATGAGCTGTCATGGGAACGGGGCTTACGAGCGAGTCCTGTGTGATTACTCTTACCCGCTGACCGACTCTTATGGCTTTAGCACTTGATCCGCTTACAGCAGGGGTCTGTGCTCTACACCTATGCATCTGTGATCTTCCTCTAAGGCTGCCGTCATTTAAAAGGTAGGCTATTTCCCCAGATGTATGATTGGGCTGTGACAGCCCTCTTAGGCTGTTCCCGTGTAGCGGAGCACTGGCTTGAGCTGGGACTTCATAACGGTCTAGCCTTGGCATAAGTAGCCTGTCATCCTGTCCGGTAGGGACTTCACTGTGTGCAAGCACGTCAGCCTCTATATCTGTCGGAATAGTTAGTTCAGTGAGGGAGTCCAGTTCTTGCTTCGGTGCCTGATATCTTGAGAGTGGAGCAGGCCTTTTAGAGGGTATATCTGTTGCTTCCTGAAGCTTGGGGTCTGACGCAGCATAAGACCTGCTATGTTTGGCAAAATCAGCGTCTGCTGCCAGATGATCCGGCGATAGCGTTAAGGCATAGACTAAAAGCATTAAATCTTCCTTCATGCTCCGAAAGCTCTGTTTTAAGAGATGTTTAGTGCGCTGTTCCCATAATTCTAAGGCCTCCATAGCAGCCATGTCTTTAGGAGTGGGTGATTCCTGGGGAGTCCGCGTGGCGTAACTTAGAGAGATCAGTCAGTCCCAGATTCGCCAAATAACCCCTCTTTAGTTTCCTTAGGAGCCCAATAGACGGTATTTATTTTCTGAGGTCACAACAAATAGATTTAGGCTCTTTATGTATACTTTAACTCAAGAAATTATGTCCAAAAACTAGGAGCTTCAGAAAAACACGTCTGGCTGCCTCTGTGGCTGGCTCCGCCCCCCATGTCCTGAGGATTTTAATGATATAGGAGTATCCTTATTATGCGGCTCATTAGCACACGGGTCTCTCTTGGGTACATTATAGGACCATGAAGATGTATAAGAAGGGGGGCTAACTAATATTTGGTATATTTCCCACACATGACCTTGTAGAGGATACACAGGACCATTATCAATCATCTAATATATAAGGGATATAACAACAACATGTAGTTGTCTGAATTATTGCCTGGGAGCTATGGAAAAGGAGGTACTTTGTTTATCATACTAGCTCAGAGTATTACATATGTGTCATGGAGTTCCATCCAGAGGGTTATTACCAAATTAGATAATATAACATTTGAGTGATTTCCCCTTATAGGGGTCTCTATATTTAATCAATATTATGCACACTAAACAGGATAGCCAAATAACCATGAATATCAGATGAGAGAAGTGGCAGAAGATCTCGAGGTAAATAGCATTCTATTTAGGAGGAGGCCCTTTGTTTATAAGTTTTCTAAGCTGGGGGAGAATTATTCAGTAAATGGGCTGGCTAACATGCACCTAGATTTAGAGTTCTGCGTTAGCCATCAAAACCAGCGTTAGGGGGTCCTAACGCTGGTTTTGTCCTACCGCTGGTATTTAGAGTCTTGTAGGTAAGGGTCTAACGCTCACTTTCCAGCCGCGACTTTTCCATACCGCAGATCCCCTTACGTCAATTGCGTATCCTATCTGTTCAATGGGATCTTTCTAACGCTGGTATTTAGAGTCTTGGCTGAAGTGAGCGTTAGAAGACAAGACTCCAGCCGCAGAAAAAAGCCAGGAGTTAAGAGCTTTCTGGGCTAACGCCGGTTCATACAGCTCTTAACTACTGTGCTCTAAAGTACACTAACACCCATAAACTACCTATGTACCCCTAAACCGAGTCCCCCCACATCGCCGCCACTCTATTAAATTTTTTTAACCCCTAATCTGCCGACCGCACACCGCCGCAACCTACATTATCCCTATGTACCCCTAATCTGCTGCCCCTAACATCGCCGACCCCTACATAATATTTATTACCCCCTAATCTGCCCCCCCCAACGTCACCGCTACCTACCTACAATTATTAACCCCTAATCTGCTGACTGGACCTCACTGCCACTATAATAAATGTATTAACCCCTAAAGCTAAGTCTAACCCTAACAACCCCCTAAGTTAAATATAATTTAAATCTAACGAAATAAAATAAATCTTATTAAATAAATTATTCCTATTTAAAGCTAAATACTTACCTGTAAAATAAACTTTAATATACCCTAAAATAAAAAAAGATTACAAGATTTTTAAACTGATTACACCTACTCTAAGACCCCTAAAAAAATAACAAAGCCCCCCAAAATAAAAAAATGCCCTGCCCTATTCTAAAATAAAAATTTTAAAGCTCTTTTACCTTACCAGCCCTTAAAAAGGCCTTTTGTGGGGCATGCCCCAATGAAAACAGCTCTTTTGCCTGTAAAAAAAACATACAATACCCCCCAACATTACAACCCACCACCCACATACCCCTAATCTAACCCAAACCCCCCTTAAAAAACCTAACACTAAGCCCCTGAAGATCTTCCTACCTTATCTTCACCACGCCGGGTATCACCGATCCGTCCAGAAGAGGGTCCGAAGTCTTCATCCTATCCGGCAAGAAGAGGTCCAGAAGAGGGTCCGAAGTCTTCATCCTATCCGGCAAGAAGAGGGCATCCGGACCGGTAGACATCTTCATCCAGGCGGCATCATCTATCTTCTTAAATCCGGTGCGGAGTGGGACCATCTTGAAGCAGCCGACGCGGATCCATCCTCTTCTAATGACATCCTAAGTCCGAATGAAGGTTCCTTTAAATGACGTCATCCAAGATGGCGTCCCTCGAATTCCGATTGGCTGGTAGGATTCTATCAGCCAATCGGAATTAAGGTAGGAAAAATCTGATTGGCTCATTGAATCAGCCAATCAGATTCAAGTTTAATCCGATTGGCTGATCCAATCAGCCAATCAGATTGAGCTCGCATTCTATTGGCTGATCGGAACAGCCAATAGAATGCGAGCTCAATCTGATTGGCTGATTGGATAAGCCAATCGGATTGAACTTGAATCTGATTGGCTGATTCAATCAGCCAATCAGATTTTTCCTACTTTAATTCCGATTGGCTGATAGAATCCTATCAGCCAATCGGAATTCGAGGGACGCCATCTTGGATGACGTCATTTAAAGGAACCTTCATTCGGACTTAGGACGTCGTTAGAAGAGGATGGATCCGCGTTGGCTGCTTCAAGATGGTCCCGCTCCGCGCCGGATGGAAGAAGATAAAAGATGCCGTCTGGATGAAGATGTCTACCGGTCCGGATGCCCTCTTCTTGCCGGATAAGATGAAGACTTCAGACCCTCTTCTGGACCTCTTCTTGCCGGATAGGATGAAGACTTCGGACCCTCTTCTGGACGGATCGGTGATACCCGGCATGGTGAAGATAAGGTAGGAAGATCTTGAGGGGCTTAGTGTTAGGTTTTTTAAGGGGGGTTTGGGTTAGATTAGGGGTATGTGGGTGGTGGGTTGTAATGTTGGGGGGGTATTGTATGTTTTTTTACAGGCAAAAGAGCTGTTTTCTTTGGGGCATGCCCCGCAAAAGGCCCTTTTAAGGGCTGGTAAGCTAAAAGAGCTGTAAATTTTTTTTATTTTAGAAAAGGGTAGGGCATTTTTTTTATTTTGGGGGGCTTTGTTATTTTTTTAGGGGGCTTAGAGCAGGTGTAATTAGTTTAAAAATCTTGTAATCTTTTTTTATTTTTTTGTAATTTAGTGTTTTTTTTTGGTAATTTAGTGTTTGTTTGTTTTTGTAATTTAGTTTAGTTGATTTAATTGTAGTTAATTGTAGGTAGTTTATTTAATTAATTTATTGATAGTGTAGTGTTAGGTTTAATTGTAACTTAGGTTAGGATTTATTTTACAGGTAATTTTGTAATTATTTTAACTAGGTAACTATTAAATAGTTATTAACTATTTAATAGCTATTGTACCTGATTAAAATAAATACAAAGTTGCCTGTAAAATAAATATTAATCCTAAAATAGCTACAATATAATTATTATTTATATTGTAGCTATATTAGGGCTTATTTTACAGGTAAGTATTTAGTTTTAAATAGGAATAATTTATTTAATAAGATTTATTTTATTTTGTTAGATTTAAATTATATTTAACTTAGGGGGGTGTTAGTGTTAGGGTTAGACTTAGCTTTAGGGGTTAATACATTTATTAGAGTAGCGGCGAGGTCCAGTCGGCAGATTAGGGGTTAATACTTGAAGTTAGGTGTTGGCGATGTTAGGGAGGGCAGATTAGGGGTTAATACTATTTATTATAGGGTTTTTGAGGCGGGAGTGAGGCGGATTAGGGGTTAATAAATTTATTATAGTAGCGGTGAGGTCCGGTCGGCAGATTAGGGGTTAATAATTGTAGGTAGGTAGCGGCGACGTTGGGGGGGGCAGATTAGGGGGTAATAAATATTATGTAGGGGTCGGCGGTGTTAGGGACAGCAGATTAGGGGTACATAGGGATAACGTAGGTTGCAGCGGTGTACGAAGTGGCAGATTAGGGGTTAAAAATAATACGCAGGGGTCATCGATAGCGGGGGCGGCAGATTAGGGGTTAATAAGTGTAAGGTTAGGGGTGTTTAGACTCGGGTTACATGTTAGGGTGTTAGATGCAGACTTAGAAACTGTTTCCCCATAGGAAACAATGGGGCTGCGTTAGGAGCTGAACGCTGCTTTTTTGCAGGTGTTAGGTTTTTTTTCAGCTAAAACTGCCCTATTGTTTCCTATGGGGGAATCGTGCACGAGCACGTTTTTGAATCTGGCCGCGTCCGTAAGCAACGCCGGCTGGTATTGAGAGTTGCAGTGGCGGTAAATATGCCTGTACCCTCCCTTTTTGGAGCCTAACGCAGCCCTTCTGAGAACTCTAAATACCAGCGTTGTTTAAAAGGTGCGGGGGGAAAAAAACATGCGTAGCTAACGAACCCCTTTGGCCGCAAAACTCTAAATCTAGGCGATGGGTAATAAAGGATTGTTACTGTGAGTTAATATTAGTGTGATGATCTATTAGTGACTTTTTAGTACCATGCCAATATTAATGGAGATAGTTTAGGCTTTCTATGGCAATTCAATTGCTCAACTTCCCGGTAAAGAGTTATGAGCCTTTGTAGTCGGTGTGACAAACTTAGGTGTTGTAAATAAGCTTTTGATAACATCCACTATACTATGTCACGAGAAAACAACTCTAAAAGAGCAAATATGCTGTATCTATATATGTAGAGGGTCTCTCAGTTTATTTAACCTAATAGCATATGAGACCTTTTGATATCTTAACTATTTACGCCAGACATCAAACTCTCCTGCTCAACACGCTAAATCGCGGTCACATCTAGTAAGGACATAAGAAGCTGAACAGAGGTGCTGCAGGAAATGGATAGGGGGATGGGATTTGATCTCACAATTAGCTTAAGAGCGGATATGAGTGCTTTGCTTAGTGTATATTTATAACAAAATAAACTATGACAGTGAGTTCTAAGACATCAGTATTATTCCCCCCTCTATATAAAAGAAGACTTAAACTCGAAGTGGTAAAAACATGCACAACAGTAGTGGAACCTGTTTCAAGAGAGATAGATATGAATTACTAAGATGAAGAGGGATTGGTTAGTAACATCCGGACATCCTAAAAATAGGACTTGAAATAAAATTCCTACCTAAGATATCTAGGTATAGGTCTACTATTCGTAGCGATAAGTTGACTCTTACATTACAAACAGCAAAAAGATGACTAGCTATGCAATAAGAATAGATACATACAACTATAATGTCCAAAAAAGAGAGAAAAGCGGAAAAAAAAATTGCACTCAGCTGGAAAGTTAAACATAAAAGTCTTCATAGATGGTAACGTCTCTGTGGGGATGAGAGAAATGTTGGGTTCCACTGCGATGTGTGGAGGTTTCCCCATTTCTGAATAGCTGTGTTCAACCCACACCAATTTTCCAGCTCGAGCAGGTCTGCAATAAATACCCTATCCCAGAGCGGACAGAACTGCTCTTACCTTCTGAATAGGAACCGATACTCTTAGCGAGGAGATGCTCCCAAATATCCATCTCCTGCTGGATCATGGTGTTGCGGCAAACATCTTCTGATAATTGGAGATCACAATTTCGCTGCGTAGATCTTCTCTGCACGATGCTCTGACTGAAAAAGTCTGTATGTGAGCAGGAGAGAGGCGCACTAGAGGGAATCGACTTCAGTAGTGGCCTTTCCATTGTGACCTGAGCCAGATCCTTCTGTAACTTCCAGGTGGCATGTTGGTAGATTGCGGGCCCATTGATCTTGTCCGCCGATAAAGAATAAAGGGCATCGATAACAGATTGTTCCTACAGGGTTTCTCCTCGCCTATAGGCTACATCTCTCGGGGGTTGACTGTATCTTTCATAGGAAAGGTTAGCAACAGGCGAGGTGATCTATCTGGTGAGAACTTAATAACACATAGGCTGTTATATACATATATATCTATATTTGCTGCCTATCACTGCGTGACTTACCCCCTTCGCTGCGCTAGTTCTCATGCCGTATCTTACTCAGCTTTGCAGAGGTTGAGCACTCAGGGATATGTAAGCAACATAACTTAACAAATATAGGACAAAGTGTGGTTGCTGTCGGCATTCAGCGATGTCTGGCAGACATGATACGCTACATCGTATCATGTCCGCCAGACTTCGATAAATCGGCCCCTTAGAGTGGGTTTCATTGCCTCCTCCTAGTGGCCAGGTGATGTAATTCATAAGTGTAAAGAATCGTGTCACAGATTCTTACAGCCAATAAACAATCTGTGTGGAGACACAAGCAGAGGACACCTCCTAGTTTAACACTGTGGTGTACTAAACAGATGAATAGAAGATAATCACTGTACTCACAATTGTGGCAGCACCAATGTGCTGAGTAAAACAAACTGGGATCTCTCAGTGACTCAGCTCACTGCTCCAACGGTTATGTGGTCAGGCAGACTCACTCCTCTCACACAGACTTGTGCTTGTAGTATAAAAATCATAATTTATTAAAACAGAATATAAAGACAATGCTTAAAAATAGGGGGATACAATTGCCCCTAGAGACACTTGCTACTAGTTTCTCAATTTTAACTCGCTGTTTCCTCAGGCATATGAGCTCTTGTGAGCCTACCTAGTTTTATTCTTCAATAAAAGAGACCAAGAGAACAAAGCAAATTTGATTACAGAAGTACATTGGAAAGTTGTTTAAAATTGCACGCTCTATCTGGATCATGAAAGTTTAATTTTGACTGTCCCTTTAACTTGCTACATCACCTTGTTCATTCAGCAACCACACTTTGTCCTATATGTGTTTAGTTATGGTACTTGCATATCCCTGAGTGCTCAACCTCTGCAAAGGATTAAACACATCTGGTGAGCCAATGACAAGAATCATACATGTGTAACTACCAAACACCAGCTCTCATAGTTGCTGCTCCTGAGCCTATAAGGCCCATTTATCAAGCGCCGTATGGAGCTTGTGGGCCCGTGTTTCTAATGAGTCTTCAGACTCGCCGGAAACAGCAGTTATGAAGCAGCGGTCTAAAGACAGCTGCCCCGTAACCCTGCCCACCTGCTCTAAGCAGGTGGACAGACATCGCCACAACTCAACTCGATCGAGTACGATTGGGTTAATTGAGTCTGCAGGGGGCGGCGTTGCACCAGCAGCTCTTGTGAGCTGCTGGTGCAATGCTGAATACGGAGAGCGTATTGCTCTCCGCATTCAGCGAGGTCTTGCGGACCTTATCTGCAGTGTCGGATCAGGTCCGCAAGACCTTTGATACATAGGCCCCTATGTGGCAATGCTATTCAACTTTAATGTCCCTTTTAGAGATGTTTTAATTAATGGGAGGGTATTTGTAATGTAGATACAGAGTGGGAATGTCATGGCTTGTTAACACTCCCGATTGGCTTATAATTTGTATCCATGTCCTGTCCTAGAAAACTTTTTTTTATATAGGGGTCGATTTATCAAGCTAAGGCGGACAGGGGCGCTGGTGGAATTCAGCATTGCACACGAGCACTATTTTGCGCTCGCGTGCAATCCCGTCCCCTGCCTGCGCACAGCCAATCACGCACGTGCCGGAGCTGTCAATCTCCCAGGTCGGACGAGACTGGGGAGATTGAAATTTGCCACCTTAGAGGTGGCGAAAGGTTAGGAAAACAGCGATTGGATGACCACTGATTGTTTAATACGGACTACAGGTTCTCTTGTGAGAACCTCCAGTTGTAGGGGGTCAAACGGCTTGTGAAGCCTTTGATAAATCGACCCCAAAGTGTCTTTCCCATGGGTTTAATTTACATTGTAAATTTACTTTCTGATTTTTTTCATGCATTTGTAGGTGGGGATGTGGGTTTGATTTTATAGTGATAAAATTAGGATTTCAGTAATAATTAACATTTTGCTATGAACAAATCTATCCAACAGTGGCAGTTCTAGGGAGTTCTGAGGATGCTCTGTACCCCTATATCAACAATGCTAACTCCCTAGAATTTACAGGAGAGTGATTTTTCTATGTGTCCATTGCAAGTAAAGGCGAACAGAGGGCAGAAGGGATATTAAAAAATAAACGTAGAAATAAGTAATAAAAAAATAGTTCTTCCACCAGTACCCTATGTACCCTCTATGTTTAGCGTTCACAACATTTCATGGCCTTGATCCACCCATGCTATCCAAACTATTGTTCATCCTTGTTATATATAGAAACTGGTCATATATAGAAATGTAAATATCACTAACCATATTTTCAAGAAAAGCTTCAAATTCCTTTTGAATATGATGCATTAGTAGTAGATAAGAATACTACGCTATCTAGTGGACATTATTATGAACTGCATTTACTTTATTATAACAAGGCATTCTGACTGGTAGAGAGAAGCAAAACTATTATATATAATATACATTGATCTTACTATTTTTCTCATTGAACAAAAAAAACAACATATTAATAAGTATTATATATTTAGGGCTAGATTACAAGTTGAACTCTAAATATTGCTTATGCTAAAGCGATATTTGCGCTCAACTGAGTAATACCAGTGTACACAGGTATTACAAGTGAGGTGCAATGCAGACACAACCTCGTGTTCCCATTGCACGGAAACATTGTGCTCACAAGAGCGCGCTTCCATAGGCTCAAATGGGAACTAGCGCAGCGAAAGGGGTAAGTCTTCCAGCGATTGGCAGCAAATTGTAAATGTATATGATTATATACATATATATTTAAGTGCTAATATGTGTATATACACATAGTAACACATAACTATATATGTATATAAGCATATACATATATATTTACAGGGAACACACAGTTCCCATAGACCTCAATGTAAGGCACTTGTCAGTGCCGCCAATTTTAGCCCCCAAAAACTCCTAGTGCAGTTACTTTTTTTTAAACTAAAAAATGCTACTATTTTTTATTTTAAAAAAAGCACTACTGTACACAATGTATTTTGGGGGCAACTGGGGCACATTTTAAAAAATTAACCAGAGGTCTGACCTCTGGTTAATTTTGAGAGCTAATTGCTTCCTGCGAACTCATGGTAGCAATAACCAGCCACTTGTAATGGCTGGTTATTTATCAGGCGCCCGCAAATGGGCGAATTTGCCTGTTTGTGGGCGCACAATAAATTAGCGCTCCACTTGTAATCTAGCCCTTAGTTGGCAGTTGCAGTAATGTGGGGAAAAAAATTGTTTCAAGAATAACTATGCAATCTTTCATTACACTGAATGCAACAGAATTATTGTTCTACTTCAGTTCTAATATAATGAAATAAACAAGACCCTATACTAGAAACAATTGTTGAAAAATAACCCATAATCACTTTTAAAAGAGCACCAACTATTAGAACTAAACTAGCGCCAAGTAAGGTAGTTAAACAGCTCATAATTTCAATTCTAATCCAGACCGAGATTCAGCCAAATTAAAACATACTTTTCGTCTTAAAGGTGTCTACAAATGCAATAGAAAAAAATTGCAACACATGCCTTTCGCTTAATATAAAATACAAGAAAATATTTAGATCCAACACCACCAACGAATAATTTGTAATTTCTGATTTTCTTACATGTAAGAGTTCCTACGTGATCTATCTCATCAAGTGTTTTTGTGGGGCCCAGTACATAAGGCGCACAAGCCGCAAACTCCACATCAAATGGGCAGAACACTGTATATAGTAAAAGGTTTCCTTAAACAAAGCGTATCTAGACACTGCACTCTGAATCACCACTCTTTTAAAACACCAATGAAAATTATACCAATAGAACAAATTCAACCACACTCAACATACAACCGCATGATACGTCTCAGTCAACGAGAGACATATTGGATTTGTAAACTCCAAACCTTATATCCCAGCGGACCAAACCATAACATAGATATGCTTTTAACAATTGAACATTTCAACACTAACCTATCATATCAGCTTATTTTTAACTTACACTCCCAACCCCTAAACAATTGATTGACAGACACTTTACACCTTTCTTCCTCTAGCAAAACAATTATTATCATTTTAGTAACAGCCAAAACAAAAGCTACATTATCCCCATACATCTCATTATAGATCTTTTTCAATTGAATTAAGATTCATTCTATTCTATCACTTTAATAAATTTTCAAACAAACCAAATTCAATTACTCTAGATTAAACACCAATGCTAGACAACTATACTACAAACATTCTAGAAAAAGATTTCTCAATTATTATATAGACTTTAGAATATTCTGTACTTAGCAAACCCTCAATTACATTTTAGATTTGTAGACTTGTAGCTCACCAAGCTAATAATTCTGAATTTTTTTCTTCTCTTTTTTCATTATTTGACTCAATACACTCATACATCCTTTTAATGTGAGTTATAAATACACAGTACATTATAGACAAACATATATTAAATCATTAGTATGTTAATATTATGATATTCTCAAGTTTTATTTCCTATAATTTTTATTCTCAATTTTCAATTAGTTTATTCCGCTACAAATCTTTATATCAATATTGCATCATAATCGATTTTGTAATTTTAGCTATTCCTTTAAACAACTGACAGCTGTAGTTTTTTACTAAAATCCAGTTCCGTATTTCTAAACAGGCTATTGGCCATCGCCGAATTCATCACAGTTACACCCACAAATTTGACAAAATACAACATGCTTTCCTTTACTGAAAAAACTGCAACTCAATTAACCAATCATACTAAACGCCCCTAAACATATGATACCAGTCACGCCCACTAAAGCTATCAGTGACAATATAATCACTATCTGATTGGCCTTTTGATCTAAGACACCCACTAGCATATGTTATTGACTTGGTTGTTAGACGATAAGCCCTGTTTGTGGGTTGAACATCTTTCCACAGGAAACATGCGATTGCTTATTGACCAAGCGGTTTCTCTTTTTGGTCTGGGTCATAAGAGGTGGTGAGTGCCCCAGCCATTGGGTGTATGAAGGTGCAGTTTTTTCTTATAAATCAATAGTCTGCTTTGTTAGCGCAAGCTATGGAGGATTCTAATGCTTTAGAGGGTACTCCCTCTTTACCTAAGTCTAATACCTGTCTATATTGTGAGGAGACCACGGTATACCCGCATGCTCAATTATGTTCCACATGCCTTGATAAAGTAACCATGTCAAAGAAAGTTGATATGTTTGATACCACTGAGCTGTCCACATCTGAGGAGTCTCCGTCCTGTGAGGTGCACACCCTACAGTCATCTCCCAATACACATGCAGATTCCTGTAGCACTCCTAATCCTCCATCTGGAGGGGCCCAGACTTTACTGAGCAGTTACAAACAGCAGTGTCTGAAGCCTTTAGTGCTTTACCTCACCCTGCTAAGTGCAAGCGAAAGGTCAAATATTGCTATCCTTCCCAGGGGTCATCTACTAGCTTATTGGATTTATCTGATAGAAGATTATCCGATGATGAAGGTGCCTCTGATACTTCAGAGGGTGCTCTTTCTGGGTCAGAATCTGCTGCCTCTAAGCCTCCAGCTGCAGAGGAACCAGACTTTAGATTTAGGATTGAGCATTTACGCTTTCTGCTGAAGGAAGTTTTGGCTATGTTAGAGGTTCCAGAGCCCGAATTGCCTGAGGAACCTTTGATTCCTAAATTAGATAAGGTCTATGAGGACAGGGTTGTACCAAAAACTTTCCCGGTTCCCGTAAAGATGGCGAACATTATTAAGAATGAAATCCTTATCTAAGTTGATCGAGGTGGAGGGTCCTCTTGATGTGATCCAGGAAAGAATTAAGACCTTAAGGGTGGCTTATACTTTTATTTGTGATGCAAATAGGCAAATTATTCGCCTGAATGCCAAAGCTTCAGCTTTTTCTGTTCAAGACTGTAGGGCACTCTGGCTGAGGTCCTGGTCTGCAGACATGACTTCTAAGTCAAGACTTCTTTCCCTCCCATTTAAGGGAAAGATTCTATTTGGTCCAGGCCTGGACTCAATTATCTCCATGGTTACTGGAGGCAAAGGTGCCTTTTTACTGCAGAATAAGAAGAACAAGCCTAAGGGACAAGGTCCTAATTTCGTTCCTTTTGTTCAGATATATCCCAATGTCAACAGCCCTCAGCAAAGCCGGAGCAATCCAAGGGGACTTGGAAGCCGGTTCATTCCTGGAATAAATCCAAACAGAGCAAGAAGTCTGCTTAGACAGTGTCGGCATGAAGGGCGTCCCCCAATCCGGCTCTTGATCTTGTAGGGGGCAGACTGTCGCTCTTTTCAGATACTTGGTTTGGGGACGTGCAAGACCCGTGGGTCCTGGAGGTCATCGCTCAGGGATACAAGATAGGTTTCAAGTCTCATCCACCCAGCGGCAGATTCCTCCTATCAAACCTGTCTTCAAGGCCAGAAAAGAGAGAAGCCTTTCTGGGGTGCGTGAGGGATCTCTCCTCCCTAGGAGTCATTGTCCCGGTACCTCTTACAGAAAGAGGTCTGAGGTACTATTCAAACCTCTTTTTGGTCCCAAAGAAGGAGGGAACTTTCCGCCCGATTCTGGACCTAAAGTGCTTAAACAAATTCCTATCTGTCCCCTCGTTCAAGATGGAGACGATAAGGTCCATCCTTCCCTTAGTTCAGGAAGGATAGTTCATGACCACTATAGATCTGAAGGATGCTTACCTTCACATTCGAATACACAAGGAACACTTCAAGTTCCTAAGGTTTGCAGTCCTGGACCAGCACTTCCAGTTTATTGCACTTCTGTTTGGTCTAGCTACTACTACAAGTTTTTATGAAGGCTCTAGGGGCTCTGCTTGCAGTGGCCAGAACCAGAGGTATAGCAGTAGCGCCATACTTGGACGATATTCTGGTTAAAGCACCATCCTGTCGTCTGGCAGAAGACCATTTGAGATCTCTCATGGGTGGAAGATAAACTTAGAAAAGAGTTCTCTTATTCCCAGTACCAGGGTGGAATTCCAGGGAACTATAATAGACTCCATATCCATGAGGATATTCCTTACAGACCAGAGATGTTACAAGCTAACTTCCGCTTGTCTTGCCCTCCAGACCTCCTTAAGGCCCTCTGTGACTCGGTGTATGGAGGTGATTGGTCTCATCTGTATGCTCTGAAGGCTTGGCCTCTTCTGGGTTCGTCCCAGTTTATCAGATTCCAATCAGACAACATAACCTCGGTGGCTTACATCAACCATCAGGGGGGAACGAGGAGTTCCCTAGCAATGAGGGAAGTATCTCGGATTCTGGAGTGGGCGGAGGCCCACAACTGCTCGCTGTCAGTGATCTACATTCCGGGTGTGGACAACTGGGATTTCCTCAGCAGACAATCCTTTCATCCGGGGGAATGGTGTTTGCAGAGATTTGCAACAGGTGTGGGACGCCGGAGTTAGATCTCATGGCGTCCCGGCTCAATTCAAAGCTACCCAGATATGGGTCGAGGTCCAGGGATCCTCAGGCAGAGCTGATAGATGCATTAGCAGTGCCTTGGAGGTTCAATCTAATTTACATATTTCCACTGTTATCACTTCTACCCCATGTAGTGGCCCGCATCAAGCAGGAGCAGGCATCAGTGATACTGATTGCTCCATCGTAGCTGCAAAGGATGTGGTTCGTGGACCTGGTGGGGATGTCCTCATCTCCTCTGTAGAAGTTACCTTGTCACAGGGATCTGCTGGAACAGGGTCCTTTTGCTAATCAAAATCTAGATTCTCTGAGGCTGACTGTGTAGAGATTGAACACTTAGTCTTAGCAAAGAGAGGTTTCTCTGAGAGGGTTATTGACACTCTCATTCAGGCTTATAAGCCTGTTACTCGTCACATCTATCATAAGGTGTGAAGAGCGTGGTTTAGCCTGGCATAAGGTTAAGACTTCCAGGATTCTTTCTTTTCTCCAGGAGGGTCTGGAGAAGGGCCTTTCTGCCAGTTCCCTGAGGGGACAGATTTTGGCCCTTTATGTTTTGCTGCACGAGAGGCTTGCAGAGCTCCCTGATGTGCAATCTTTTGTTAAGGCTCTGATTAGGATCAGACCTGTGTTTAGATCTAACGCTCCACCTTGGAGTTTGAATCTTGTTCTTAAGTTTTTTCAACGGGCTCCGTGTGAGCCTATGCATTGGGTTGACATCAAATTGTTGTCCTGGAAGGTTCTTTTTCTTTTTGCTATTGCATCGGCACGCAGAGTTATTGAAATGGCTGCCTTGCAATGTGAGCTTCCTTATCTGGTGTTCCACACTGAAAAGGCTGTCCTACATACCTGCTTGGGTTTCTACCTAAGGTGGTTTCTGATCGTAACATCAATCAGGAGATTGTGGTTCCTTCCTTATGTCCTAATCCTCTTTCTTCGAAGGAACGTTTACTTCATAATCTGGATGTGGTTCGAGCTTTGAAGTTTTATCTTCAAGCTACTAAGGATTTTAGGCAAACTTCTTACTTGTTTGTTATCTATTCTGGGAAGCGTAAGGTTCGGAAGGCTTCTTCAACTTCCTTATCTTTTTAGTTGAGGAGTGTTATACGCTTAGCTTACGAGTCAGCAAGACTTAAAACTCCTCAGAGGGTTACGGCTCATTCCACTAGAGTGTTGGCTTCATCTTGGGCCTTTAAGAATGAGGCCTCTATGGATCAGATTTGTAAGGCGGCTACCTTGTCCTCCTTACATACTTTTTAAAAATTTGACAAATTTGATGTTTTTGCTTCGGCTGAAGCAGCTTTTGGGAGAAAAGTTTTACAGGCTGTGGTGCCCTCAGATTAGGGTCCGCCTTTCCTTTACCCTTCCCGTTATCATTCAGTGTCCTCTAGAGCTTGGGTATAGTTTTCCCAACAGTAAGGAATGATGCTGTGGACTCTCCTCATATTAAGAAGGAAAACATAAATTATGCTTACATGCTAATTTAATTTCCTTCTGTATGAGGAGAGTCCAAGGCCCCGCCCGTATACTTTGATGGGCGGACCAAAATTAGTTTTTTTATTCCGGCACCATTTATACCCTAATATTTCTACTACTGTTCCTTGTTCCCTTGGCAGAATGACTGGGATATGAGGGAAGTAGGGGTAGTATTTAAGCCTTTGGCTGGAGTGTCTTTGCTTCCTCCTGGTGGCCAGGTTCAGTATTTACCAACAGTAAGGAATGATGCCGTGGACTCTCCTCATATAGAAGGAAATTAAATTATCAGGTATGCATAATTTATGTTTTTCAATCGTTTGGAAAAACATCCCAGGGAGACCTGATTCAGACAGCTGGTGTCTGTAACATCAGGCCTGCCTTATTTGCACGAATCAACTTGAAATGTGAGTATTCATTTCACATATTTTCCTGGAACCACCTTGATATTAGTTTTACCTGCATTAGGAGAAGCTTTGTGTCTTTTATGTTTTAAAAGGCAATCACATCCAGAATCCATCCCACTGCCATCTGAGGGCGATATTGCCTATATCAGTCAGCTGGAGACTGCAAAGCCCAACCTGCGCATATTGCACTTTATTCAGTGCACACACCCTTGTGAGTAGCCATTTGTTAGCAACCTTGATTTTACTGAAAATTTATCTTGGATAACTGGATGAGGCGCTCTTCTTTAAATCTTTTTTTTAGATCTTTCTTGCAAGCCAAATCCGCCAGAAGAAGAGCTGACTCAAGAACTTTATATCACAGTTTTACTGACTTTTTAAAATTATTGATCAATTTTTTTTTATCATTTTTTCCCCTTTTTTCACTGTTTTTAAATTTATACTTTTTGCACATTTTCTAAATTTTTTAATAGTGATATACAAATATTTTGGTTTGTGAATGAATACACCAAATGCAGCATACTGCACACATTATTCACATAACCATTTAAAGGAGAACACACAATTTAAACTTAAAGGGACACTGAACCCAATTTTTTTCTTTTGTAATTCAGAAAGAGCATGCAATTTTAAGCAACTTTCTAATTTACTCCTATTATCAATTTTTCTTCGTTCTCTTGCTATCATTATTTGAAAAAGAAGGTATCTAAGCTTTTTTTTTGTTTCAGTACTCTGGACAGCACTTTTTTTATTGGTGGATGAATTTATCCACCAATCAGCAAGGATAACCCAGGTTGTTCACCAAAAATGGGCCGGCATCTAAACTTACATTTTTGCATTTCAAATAAAGATACCAAGAGAATGAAGAAAATTTGATAATAGGAGTAAATTAGAAAGTTGCTTAAAATTTCATGCTCAATCTGAATCACGAAAGAAAAATTTTGGGTACAGTGTCCCTTTAAGTTTGACTTAACCCCTTTATGACCACAATGTACCCTGTATGTCACTGTTTGTTAAGGGTCTTTTCAGGACATAATAGCACAAGTCTAGCAAGTAGACGCTATTAATGCCCTCCCTCCAGCAGGCTTTGTGGAATAGAGCAGTCTCAACGTTGGTGGCAAGTCCGCGCTATAAAACAATCAAGTCCCAAAAAAAGGCCAGCGACATACAGGGTACGTCGCTGGTCCTTAAGGGGTTAAAATAAATTTTTATAATAAAAACGATTTTTCACTTACATATAGAAATTAGTTATACTTGCGCCCTCTGCAGACTTTTTAGGCATAGGAATTTGCATTATATAATAATATATAATAATATTATTAATAATTAAATATGGTCTTCAGTTGCTTGGGTAAATGTTGATAGTACAGTTATGGAGCTAAAATATATGCGATTGATAATACAGATCATTGTAATGCAAATTAAATAGGTCAGCACTTTAATATGAGTTTTTTTTAATTTATTGCACATTTGTATTTACTAAAACTGCACTAATATAATTTATATATTTTTTTACATCCAACAATTCTTTACTTTGTATACTTTTATATAATTAAAAGAATGCAGTAATTTCTACAGAAATACTCTTTTTTAAATCAAAAGGCCTTGCACAGTACAACTTCACAGTTGTAATAATACTTTTGAAATAAAAGGGACGTCTTAATTGCATATTACTTTCTTTGTACAATAGTGAAATCTCTAAAGCAGCATATAATTAAATCTGCTGGAAAAGAATGTTTTAAATGTTTAGATTTATTTATGAAGACACATGAGAACATTTTTTTTTAAGATGAAATGCAAGAACACATATAATTAATTAGAATATTATTTTTGCATATTTTACACCTCCAAAACACTGTTTTATAGGTAGCACAGGCAGTATAAAAAACTCAATAAACAAGTGTAGGTGTTCTTCCAAGTGAGGCTCAAGGTTTATGGGGAGGGGATCCCAGTACAGAAATATCAATATAAACGGATATAGTGTAACAACATCGAGTAAATGTCAGTAGACTGTCAGAAATAACAGGACTTCAAACCTTGTCAACAGTTACGTTTACGGGTAGAGCATACGTGGTAGCGGTTCAAAAAAACGGAAAAGAGTTACAACTCACCAGGCTGTTTTTAATCTCTCCATACGATCACTCGCTTACCCCTGCCTCTCAAAGGGCCTTGCTCCTCCGTGGGAACTTTTTAATGCCTTCGGCGTCTCTTGTGATGTTGCATAGCTAAGATGAGCCTCTGTGTCGTATACTTCCGGTCTGTGTTGAGCCGTTCAACCAATGGGATCCCCTGCTACATATCCGTAGCCCCTGATGCTGCTGTGACCTCCTGTATGCCGAGAATCCAACCCGGTAAGCTTCACCGATATTATATACAAATAAACCGGGTGAGTCTCAAGGCATATTGTAGTGTAAAAATCTTTCAGCTTTATTTGAAAACAATTTTCATTTTCTGGATAAATAGATTCATTCTCTTTAAAAACAGAAGAATTTCATAAGATCAGCTGGAGCAGTACTGTCTTACGCGTTTCGGCTTGGTATCAGCCTTACTCATAAACATATTGATGTGGATAAACGCCGGGCTTAAATAGCCCTTCATTAACCATAACCAACTGCTCCAGCTGTACATAATTAAATGTCATAGTTACACTTATGAGATGTGTTTACAGAATCGGATCGAATAGCAATGAAAATACATAGATAGATACATATATATGAATAAGGAGTACAACTTAGCGTAATGCAATTAAAAAATGCTCTTACAATTAATGTGTGAGATCAATATAATAAATTCAGAATGAGCTAATATTTGCAAAGCCACTATGTTAATATAAGTAAGTCAGCAATTCATTGTTTTTACATATTGTCTCTTTCTAGCTTCAATCTTTAACTAGTTTAACTTATTATTAGATTACTCAAATTGACATTCCTTTATGTATTGAGATCAACACAACTAGACAGTATATATACAAAATAAATCACAATGGTTCATACATTTTATAAGATCACAAAGAGTCATCTGATACTAACCCAATAATCTCTTATACTAAGAAAATATATAATTCCTCAATAAAGGTTTGACAATGAGTGCTGACTGTAGTCACCTGTATTGTTATCATAAAATTATTTAGAATTAATTATACATATGGCCATGCATAAAGAGACCTCATCTTTAATTAATCCTCATTTGTCATAATATGAGGGGATAGCAATGAAAATGCATAAATAGATACACATATATAAATGAAGAGCACAACTTAGCGTGGTGCAATTATAAAAAGCTCTTACAGAGATGTGAGGTCAGTATAATGAATTCAGCAAGAGGTAGTATTTGCAAATGCCACTATGTTAACATAGATACATAGATCAGCAATACTTTCTTTTGACATGATGTCACTTTCAACCCTAAGACCTATAGCTAAAATGACTCATTATTAAGGTACTCAAAATTGACATTCCGTTATGTGTTGGAACCAACGGAGCTAGACAGTATATATAATAAATCACAGTTGCTTGTGAATTGTGTGAGATCAAATGAGTCATCTGGTGCTAACCTAATAATCTATTATGCTTAGAAGGTATGTGCTTCCTCAATAGGTATCTGAAGATTAGAGTGCTGACTATAATTACCTATATTATTAACATAAAAATATTTAAAGCTATTTACACATATGGCCATGCATATCATTAATTAATCCTCATTTGTCGAAATGTAAGGGGATAGAAGACCCATATATGTTGCACTATTTTAGGTGAGGAGAAGAATAATAATATGAGAAGTACAAGATTGTTTTTAGTAACATGCCCTTGTCTCTGTACTTGATGGAATGCTCCATTGTAATTACATATGCTAGTCAACATCAGAGTAAAGCATGATTCCTAAGACAATCCTTATTGATTCTTTTGCCAGAAGTTGATTACATCTCCATCGATATTAAAACCTTCTGGTCTACGTGCTTTTAATTGAAAGATCCAATAGGCTTCTTGATAGAGTAACTTATTGTCAATGTCACCCCCCCTCTCTGGGGTTCTGATCTGTTCTATTATCTGCCATTGGAAAGTCTTTAAATTTTTGCCATGCACATGTATAAAATGTCTCGCCAGATCAGAACACTCTATGTTTTTGTCTATGTTATTCAAGTGTTCACGAATGCGTGTCCGTGCCTCCCTAGTGGAGCAACCCACATAATGTTTCCTGCATGAGATGCAACTCACCAGGTAAATGATATTGTGGGTGCGACAGTTGGTACAATTTTTTAACAGGTAAACTTTCTGTGTGACCATTGATTAAAAGTTTTGGGTAATTTTAGTACAACCACAGGCAATGCACTTATTAAAATGACACTTGTAGTGTCCCTTCACTTGTAACCAGTTGCTTGTGCTTGGTGGTTTCCTGAGCATACTCGGGGACAGTATATTACCAATTGTACATCCATTACTAGCCACAAACTTACGCCCAAACTGGACAAAGTCTTTCAAGCTATCTTCTGCAGTTAGTATTGGGAGGTGTTTGTCTATAATGCCACAAATTTCCCTATACTGGGGGCTATAAGTGGTTATAAAAAGAGGTTTCGGGTCATCAAAAATATTTCCTCTCTGTGTCTGACTTCTAGTCAACAACATGTCAGCCCTATCCATGCGTCTAACTTCTAAGAGAGCTCTATTAACAATTTTCTTGGAATAACCTCTTTCTAGCAATTGAGTTTTTAAGGTGTCACTGTGTTTCTCAAAATCTGCATTGCTGGTGCAATTACGCTTTATGCGTATAAATTGCCCTTTAGCAATTCCAAACCCTGTATGGCTGGGGTGATTGCTATTAGTGTGCAGAATAGCATTAGATGAGATAGGCTTACGATAGAGACTGGTAATGATCTGACTTGTCTCTATATCACCTATTGAGTTTAGGTCAAGGTAAGGAATTTGCACTCTATCAGTTTGGGATGTAAACTCAAGTCCTGCAATTTAACATAGCCACAAAGTCGGTTTTATCTGTCTCATTTCCTGTCCAGACGATCAAAAGATTGTCTATAAATCTTTTATAAGCTTTTATGCAGCCTCTATAAGGATTCCTTTCTCCATAGACGTGGGACCGCTCCCACCAAGCTATATAGATGTTTGCATATGAAGGTGCAAATTTTGCACCCATAGGGGTCCCACGTCTCTGGAGAAAGTATTCGCCTTCAAATTTAAAATAATTGTGGTTTAAGAGGAAGTCTAAGACTCTCACCACAAAGTCCTTAAGGGGCTCATCATAGTTGCTATGACTGTCCAAGAGGCACCTGACTGCTTCAAGGCCCAGATGGTGCGGTATTGCTGAGTAGAGACCTACCACATCAATGGTTACCCAGGAACACTCCATGTTCCATTCTACCTGGGTAAGACAGTTAAGGAGATGTTTAGTATCCCTCAGATATGAGGGAATCTGTAGGACTATGGGCTGTAGGAGGGATTCAACCCAACTAGATAAATGCTCAAAAAGTGAGCCTATACCTGAGACTATAGGTCTCCCCTTCACCACCTCCAAGGATTTATGAACCTTTTGGAGGTGGTGAAAGATAGGTACCACAGGTCTAGAAATGTACAAAAAATCAATTGTTTCTTGGTCTAGAAGCCCCTCCTCCAGACCAACATCCAACAAGCTCCACAATTTCTTCTTAAAGATCTCTGTTGGATCTGATTTTAAAACTTTATACACATCACCATCATAAAGCTGTCTGTGGGCTTCTGCTATGTAATATGCCCGATCTAGCACAACAATACTACCACCCCTTATCAGAGTCCTTAATACTTATATTGTCTCTTGATTTCAATTTAGTCATAAGTGTAACTATGACATTTAATTATGTACAGCTGGAGCAGTTGGTTATGGTTAACGAAGGGCTATTTAAGCCCGGCGTTTATCCACATCAATATGTCTATGAGTAAGGCTGATACCAAGCCGAAACACGTAAGACAGTACTGCTCCAGCTGATCTTATAAAATTCTTCTGTTTTTAAAGAGAATTAATATATTTATCCAGAAAATGAAAATTGTTTTCAAATAAAGCTGAAAGATTTTTACCTGCCTTGAGACTCACCCGGTTTATTTGTATATAGTATAAAAAACAGTTTGTTCCAGAATGGAAGATATTACTGTATGATTTGCCTATATGTCAATCAGGTGCCTGGGTGTGCTGCTAAATGTTTAGTGTAACTATTTTTTGGAGGGAGAACTTTATAATTAGAAATGACAGATTGGATTGGATATTTATGGAATTAAAAAACGTTTAAATTAAAGTTTTTACTTAAAGGGACAGTTAACACCAAAATAGTTTTAACATATATCCATAAAGTTGCCTTGATAATTTTTTCCAAATATATGCCAGTTTTTAAACGATAATCCGTTTTCAAGGGAAATCACTTACTTTTCACCCTGCTGCCATTTTAAAATGTCTGTGTAGCTCTATCCCTTTTTCGTCATCCATGACATCATTAAAATCCTGTGTTCCCTGTAATAGTTCTAAGTTACTCTTAACCGTTTTTCGCGCATGCGCAATGCGCCTATTGTATTTGGGCCACTTCTCACTGGCACTGTAATATGTCATATTCCCCACACAGTACACTTGGACAGCATCTTTTTTTCTTTGTTGTTATTTTTTCTTTAACCTTTTAATGACCACAGCACTTTTCCATTTTCTGTCCGTTTGGGACCAAGGCTATTTTTACAATTTTGCGGTGTTTGTGTTTAGCTGTAATTTTCCTCTTACTCATTTACTGTACCCACACATATTATATACCATTTTTCTCGCCATTAAATGGACTTTCAAAAGATACCATTATTTTCATCATATCTTATAATTGACTATAAAAAAAAATATAAAATATGAGGAAAAAATGGAAAAAAACACACCTTTTCTAACTTTGACCCCCAAAATCTGTTACACATCTACAACCACCAACAAAAAACCATGCTAAATAGTTTCTAAATTTTGTCCTGAGATTAGAAATACCCAATTTTTACATGTTCTTTGCTTTTTTTGCAAGTTATAGGGCCATAAATACAAGTAACACTTTGCTATTTCCTAACCACTTTTTTTCAAAATTAGCGCTAGTTACATTGGAACACTAATATCTTTCAAGAATCCCTGAATATCCATTGACATGTATATATTTTTTTAGAAGACATCCCAAAGTATTAATCTAGGTATATTTCATGCCACCATTTCACCGCTAAATGTGATCAAATAAAAATAATTGTTCACTTTTTCACAAATTGTTTCACAAACTTTAGGTTTCTCAATGAAATTATTTACAAACAACTTATGCAATTATAGCATAAATGGTTGTAAATGCTTCTCTGGGACCCCTTTGTTCATAAATAGCAGACATATATGGCTTTGGCTTTGCTTTTTGGTAATTAGAAGGCTGCTAAATGCCACTGCGCACCACACGTGTATTATGCCCAGCAGTGAAGGGGTTAATTAGGGAGCATGTAGGGAGCTTCTAGGGTTAATTTTTGCTTTAGTGTAGTGTAGTAGACAACCCTAAGTATTGATCTAGGCCCATTTTGGTATATTGCATGCCACCATTTCACCGCCAAATGCGATCAAATAAAAAAAAAAGTTAAATTTTTCACAATTTTTGGTTTCTCACTGAAATTATTTACAAACAGCTTGTTCAATTATGGCACAAATGGTTGTAAATGCTTCTCTGGGACCCCCTTTGTTCAGAAATAGCAGACATATATGACTTTGGCGTTGCTTTTTGGTAATTAGAAGGCCGCTAAATGCTGCTGCGCATCACACGTGTATTATGGCTAGCAGTGAAGTGGCTAATTAGGTAGTTTGTAGGGAGCTTGCAGGGTTAATTTTAGATTTAGTGTAGAGATCAGCCTCCCACCTGACACATCCCACCCCCTGATTCCTCCCAAACAGCTCCCTTCCCTCCCCCACCCCACAATTGTCCCCGCCATCTTAAGTTTTTTTATAGCATATTTACATATGCTGCTGTGTAGGGTGCCCCCTTAGCCCCAACCTTCCTGATCCCCCCCAAAACAGCTCTCTAACCCACCCCACTCTGCCTTATTGGGGGCCATCTTGGGTACTGGCAACAATTCCCCCGTGAAGAAGAGCAGCAGGACCAAGTTGTGCAGCAGCAAGCAGCCGAGCAAGCTGGTGATGAGCGGTAAAGCCTTCCAGGAACAGCCGTGTATGCTGAACCACCATTCGCTTTACAAGTCCCGGACCGCAGCCTCCAGCTCTAAGCAGGAAAGTTTGGAGAAGAAGCCAAAGCACTGTGTCTACATTTTTGGTGCTTCGAGCTACCAGAGCTCTTCCCCAGTTGCCATCCCAGCAAGCCCTACCCTGAGCAGCAGCTCTGCCGAGACCAGCGACCCACTAAGTTTGTATAAGGACGCAGGCTGCTCCATTTGACTATCCTGACTACCTCTCTGAGCACAGCGGATACCCCTGGGGATCCTCTCTCCAGGCCCATCAACCTCCCACTCTTCCTCCTCGGCTGCATCCTTGCCTTCCTCAGCATCCTCCTCCTCTTCTTCATCCTCAGAGGAGGAACTGGAGTATGAGCTGCTGGAACTTAACCCCAGCCCGGGCTTTGAAAGCATGTCCCTGGGCAGCTTCAGCTCATCCGCCCTGGACAGGGACATGGACTTTAACTTTGAACCAGGCTCATGCTCTCACTTCGAATTCCCGGACTATTGCACCCCAGAGGTGAGTGAGATGATCTCAGGGGACAGGCTGGAATCCAGAATTTCCAACCTGGTGTTCACCCACTGAGCTAGGCAGCCCAGATAGACGGGGGTAATGACCCACAGTTATGGAGTATCCACTGAGAGAGAGAAGAGCAGGAAGAGCTCTCTGCTGAAACTAACTGAATGAACCTCTGCTTTACTTAGATAAAATACAGTAATATGAAAGGGATTTTTGTCTTAGCAGCCCATTGTGTTTCTGCAGAGCCCTTTAACCATTCAATTGATAGGAAGACAAATATTTTTTTTAATCAAAATAAAGCATAGAAATAAAACTTGTAGCATTGAATAAACCAACCTGTACATTTGCTACAAGTTTTATTTATATGCTTTATTTTGATAAAAGAAAATGTTTGTCTTCCTATCAATTGAATGGTTAAAGGGCTCTGCAGAAATATCGGGACAAGGAATACCTGCATTCTATACTAAGTTTAGCTGCAGGAGCCACCTCTATCACTGCATACAAATGCAATGCGCAGCCAATGGATTCAGTGCTGATAATTCACAACTCCCCTTGATAATGTTCTTCACATTTTATTTAAAGAAAAAATAACAACAAGGAAAAAAAGATGCTGTCAAAGTGTACTGTGTGGGGAATATGACATATTACAGTGCCAGTGAGTAGTGGCCCGAATACAATGACGAAAAATGGGCGGAGCTACACAGACATTTTAAAACGGCAGCCGAGTGAAAAGTAAGTGATTTAACTTGAAAACGGATTATCATTAAAAACTGGCATATTTTTGGAAAAAAACAATCTAGGGCAACTTTATGGATATATGTTAAAACTATTTTTGTGTCCCTTTAAGTGACAATATAGGGATTCTAAAAAATCTGAGAATCTTAAACGCACACAAAGAGGACATTTTAAAATATATTACTTTTTTATTTAGTTATTTATATATTTTTTGTAAAACAAATGTTTTATGTTCCTGTACCATTGAGGTGTATCAATGTCCACGAATCATGGGAGATCTGCTTATCAGGCCGTTGAGAGTTAAGGTCAAGTTTCACTCTTAAACAAAGGTTTACTCTTCAACAAAGGATACAAAGAGAGCAAAGAAAATAAATACATTGTTAAATGTTTAAAATGACATGTTGTAGACTTCTGGTGGTCGAGCCTGAAGATGGCCACTATTTTTCACAGCTATGTTTCAGAACTTCGTGTTTGAGTCTATATGTGGCTATAACCTGCGCCATCTGTATGCCCCTTTGCAATCATTGCACTTGGGAACCTTCCAGGATCAGGATACAATTTCTGGCTGCAGAGGAGCCAGTTAACTCTTTTGAAGCCATTTGGCTCAATCTTTGAGCATATATCTAACAATGTGGAGCATGTTGTGACTACCTTGACCACTCTACTAGCACCTCTCTTTGATTCCTTACAGACATCATTGGAGGAAGTCCTATATGAGATACGAGCTAACAAAGAATCAAAGTGCCCCAATTAAACTTCTGTGAGCAAGACAATGCAGCTGATCCCTGCCCTGACTGAATCAGAAACGGACAGGTTTTGGGTAGAACTGTGCTTAGCTGCTAAGGATGAAGCAGAGTGTTACGGTTTGCTTGCTGTTCAAGTAGCCCCTTTTTGTCATCAGTATTACTGAGAGGATGGAAAGAGTGTCGGAAGTTGGCGATGTTCTTGGACATGGTGTTATACAGTGTGACATGAACTTACACTTAGGGGACGATTTATCAATGTCTGGCAGACATGATCCGCTTTAGCGGATCATATCCGCCAGACATCACTGAATGCCGACAGCGTACACTGTCGGCATTTAACATTGCACAAGCAGTTCTGGGTGGGGTGTCAATCAATCATGTACGATCGGGTGGATTGCAGACCGCAGCCTCAGAGGAGGCGTATGAGTTAAAAAGACCGCTGCTTCTTAACTCCTGTTTTTGGCGAGCCTGAAACAGCAGCATTGGGGCCGATTCGAGCAATGGTAAATCGGCCCCTTAGAGCTTTCTCTGCTCAGGAAGATCTCTACGGTAAATGGAATCTCTGTTGTTCATGACCCATCAACAGTAACAAATGTGCTTCTAACTGTGACAATGTAACTTTCAAATCACCCAGTAGTACGGTTTTACATTAAAGCGGTTCTGGCACAAACATTCTATCCACAGAATAAGAGGAGAAATCCACTTACGATAA